>NC_141698.1:310008342-310281294 GCF_964263255.1 Lissotriton vulgaris
GAATATCGTGTCAAAAATATCGACTGACAAAATATCGAGTTTCTATCTACAAACAGGTAAGTACAAAAATATCGAGTTTATAATATCGTTTACAAAAATATAGTTGTAAAAAATATCGACTTTACTAAAAACACTATTAAATTAAATTAATATTAAAAACTAAGTACTAAAATATACTTAAGAATACTTAAATTAACTAATGATAATTAAATAATTAATGAAAGTACAAAAAAAATATGTTATCATATTTCTTAAAACATATATATATAGTAACAAAATATAATTAAATAATAGCCAATATTATTAATGTACAATAACAATAGAGTAAACATTACTATTCCCACTCCAGTGGGTGCAACAGTAGGGAAAGCGTTGGATAGCGTAGGGGTTAAAATTACTATTCCAACTCCAGTGGGTGCAACAGTAGGGAAAGCGTTGGATAGTGTAGGGGTTAAAATTACTATTCCCACTCCAGTGGGTGCAACAGTAGGGAAAGAGTTGGATCACGTAGGAGTTAAAATTGCTATTCCCACTCCAGTGGGTGCAACAGTAGGGAAAGCGTTGGATAGCGTAGGGGCTAAAATTACTATTCCAACTCCAGTGGGTGCAACAGTAGGAAAAGCGTTGGATAGCGTAGGGGTTAAAATTACTATTCCCACTCCAGTGGGTGCAACAGTAGGGAAAGTGTTGGATAGCCTAGGGGTTAAAATTACTATTCCCACTCCAGTGGGCGCAACAGTAGGGAAAGCGTTGGATAGGGTAGGGGTTAAAATTACTATTCCAACTCCAGTGGGTGCAACAGTAGGGAAAGCGTTGGATATCGTAGGGGTTAAAATTACTATTCCCACTCCAGTGGGTTCAACAGTAGGGAAAGTGTTGGATAGCGTAGGGGTTAAAATTACTATTCCCACTCCAGTGGGTGCAACAGTAGGGAAAGCGTTAGATAGCGTAGGGGTAAAAATTACTATTCCCACTTCAGTGGGTGCAACAGTAGGGAAAGTGTTGGATAGCGTAGGGGTTAAAATTACTATTCCCACTCCAGTGGGTGCAACAGTAGGGAAAGCGTTGGATAGCATAGGGGTTAAAATTACTATTCCAACTCCATTGGATGCAACAGTAAGGAAAGCGTTGGAAAGCGTAGTTGTAATAATTAAATTAGTAAAAATCACATATTAACCAATTAATCAATTAATATAAAATTATTAACAATTACTAATAAATTAACTAACACATATAAATGAATTAGCAATTATTTACTAATTACTATCAATAAATATATTAACATATTTAATTATTATTAATTAAATTACTTCCCACCCTATTCCCCTATAATCCCACAACCCGCTACTGCATTAAATTAGTAAAATGTCCATATTTACCAATTAATCAATTATTATTAATTATTTTGCAATTACTATTAAATTAATTAACACATATAAATTAATTAACAATAATTTTAAATTAATATCAATTAATTAATTTACATATTTAATTAATTATAATTAAATTACTTCCCACCCTAGTCCCCTATAAACCCACAACCCGCTACAGAATTACATTACGCAATTATTATAAAAACAAAATTCATTTATTAAAATTATTTATAACATTAATACACACTTTTCACACATATTATTACATAAAAATACACTATAAAATATTATATATTAATAAAAATTCGATATTTTCGCTATCTATATTTTATACAGTCGATATTACTTCACTTACCTTAAAAATGATATTTTTGTAGT
The DNA here is from genome assembly GCF_964263255.1 of Lissotriton vulgaris. Lineage (NCBI taxonomy): Eukaryota > Metazoa > Chordata > Amphibia > Caudata > Salamandridae > Lissotriton > Lissotriton vulgaris. The sequence continues at coordinate 310,010,094 of NC_141698.1, forward strand.
CGATATTCTGTCCAGTCGATATTTTGTCCAGTCTATATTATTTACTCGATATTATGTCCAAACGATATTTTGGACTTGATATTATGTCTGTGCACCCAACACTGAATATGGACAGCTCTGAGGGATATGTTCCCTGACTGCTCTTATAGAGGAGGGCTAATGGCGGAGACTATGAAGCCAGAGGAGACAATAACTGATATTCTGGATAGGCTGAGGGACCAATGGGGATGGACATAGGACAGCTGTGGACTGACACAGACCCTCAAGTCACATTCTCTTACAATATTCTCCAATAGGGGATGCCCACCAAGATACATAGCAGATTGGACTGTGTGGTTGGGTTAGACACCAAGCCCTGGCGTTACATACAAGCCCATATATTGTATTACCACAAAAAGAAACACGAGAAGGATAGAGAAAAACAGGACCAAGCCAAGAGAGACACTGCAAAATTGGTCCAACACAAATTGAAAAAGACCACCCTTGAGGAGGATGCACTGGCTGCGAACATGCAAATGGCACCAGTATCGCCCCCGCAAAACCCCAAAGAGTTTTATCCGATCCATAGCTGCAAAGGCCAGGCAGGTCGGCAGCAAGCAGACCTTAGTGAATGTTACTATTGCCACAGGATGGGCCACCTCGCAGAGCAATGCCGGTTAAAAGCATACCGCAAACAGAGATCGATGGGTAAGGGTCAGCCACCACAAAATCTGAATCAACAAAACCAAGTCGAGGAAAATCCAAATACACTTTAGATTCAGCAGCAGGGAGGCCAGTCAGCATCTGCATCCTCACCACAAGGATCGGGTAGTAGGAGAAACACATGACAACAGGAAATGCAGACAGGGAACTTAGCCCAACAGGGACCGGGCCACAACCTCTGCAGGGAGGGGTAACTGTCTGGGGAGGTCATGCCTTCACACAAACAAAGAATTCAAATATGCAGTAAGGTAAAACCGCTGAGGAAAAATACAGCCCATACACCTATATCCTAAGAATTAACTGTACCAAAACCAAAAGAATTACTAATGAGACAACAATGGGAATGCAAACATTTACTTGCATCTGGGGATTCAGGACTGCTATAGGTGTTCTGCCGATTGGGTATCCTCACTACAGTCTGCCATTAAGGGCGCATGTGGAAGCCAACGCCCCACTGTGCTGCTGATCTGCTTGGACACAGTTGGATGGTGTTGTCCGAGGGGGAGGGCAGGTTGACGAGGGGTTGGAGGGGCTCCTAGACCAAGTACTTAAAAATCAGGCACCCAGGTTGCCACATCCAAAGTCAATGGGATGGGTTCCAATAACCAGGTCAAATGGCACCCATTCTTCGGCAATCGGCGTGGGACCCATGTTTCCTGTATGGTTGAAGTTCCAACAGCACCCCCTAAAACTAGATGCCTCTGCCCAGATGGAGGCCTCTTTTCAGTTTTAAAACAAATCTGTCCTCAAGTGGCGGGATCCAATATTCCTGTACGGCTGGGATTGTGAAAATCCCACAACCTCCACAGCACCTGCACATGAGTCAGTAACTTACAAGGAGCCCCGTTTTTTCGAATATCCTATGTCCCGTCACTGTGCCATACCCCCTCCAAAATAAGATACAGGAGCACATCTGCTAGTTGGACATCCCTAGCCACAAGTCAGGAACTGCAGTTCTAAACACGACTGTGAAAACGTGGTCTGAGGGAGATGGTGCCTGGGAGAGTGGAGGGCATGAAACCCATCACATAGTAAGGCAAGAGTAGAATGCAGAATGTGATCACCCCTGTACAAGGCCTAGCAATTGACCAATGCACCAGGCCTCACATACACTATCCGGACAAAACATTAAGCCCTGACCTCAGACATCACAAGATGGTGACCAGGGGTGCAACGGAGCCAAGGAACGAATTTCCAACCCCCTCCAGCTCATGATAAGTGAAATAGCAGATTGCACAAGATCTAGGGAAGTGCCCAAAACTCAAGAAAAGTATCCCAAAGTTAGCCCCAAAATAGAAACCTCTAGAGAAAGGGTGGAACCGAGATATCTGGTGCCACAAGGGAGGGGCACATTGCACACTGCAAGCCGAGACATGTGTTATCTCGAGCTATGTTGCAACCACCAGCAACACTTTACAGCCACACCACCTCCTCGTACAGTCCCACACATCTGTAGGTTGAAAGGTACCCACATTGATGGTGCCCCCAGGAACACATCAGGAGAGACAGGGTCTTAGGAAACTGGAGACGCCCATAAAACCCTAGATAAAAACGGATATAATTATCCCTATAATCATGAGAACACTCCATAAAACTCTAATCTATGAAATTAGTTAAGTACAAAGACTCGTAAAATAGATCAATTCACCTCATTACTTTTGGATTTTAACCTTCAAAAAGATACCTCGACCGGGGCCACCATCCGGTGACCCATAACAACTAAAAATAGAGTAAATGTAGTACGGAGAAGACACACTGAGGGAAATATCGGAATCCATAAGATACCTCGACCGGGGCAAACTTCTGGTGGGCCACAACAGCAAAGAATTGAGTAAATGGTGTATGGAGAACACACCCCTGAGGGAAATTTCAGCTGGCACTTTATCATCACAACATGGATCCAAAGAGTGTGAATTAAACTTAAGAACTGCACTGTGAATTATTTTGTTTGAGCTGTTGAACGAAAACACCCGCTAACCAGAGGATCACAGATATCTCCCCTGCATCCATATCAGAGACCTGCAATGTTCAATCACAAGTTATATATTTTTGCACTTCTGTGTATCCTCTGTCTAGTTTGGGTGCTACAGCACCGATTCACTGCCAAAGAGTCACCATGAAAAATGAAGTCTGTTCAGATACAGGATCTCCCCTTAGGGGCATGGTCTCAGATTTTACATTTCCAAATGTCTGAAACCGATGAAATGGTTATCAGCATACTGGGTAATTGTAGACATGCGGTTACACAAATGTTGTTGAAATGTGGTCTACTTCATACAGGTAGAGATATTACCTTCATGGCAGAGGCTCACATAGCATTCAGAACAGTAGTATCCTATTCATGGGCTACATTCCCAGCAAGTAATACAACTACAAGACATTTTCACACACACGCTGAAGATAAAGTACCTAAAAACTACCCAGCTTATTAAGCTCTAGAAATACCATTAACTTACCAAGAACATCAAAATTGGTTTGAAGGCACGCTACCACGAACGCATAACAATGATAGACTAGGTTCTCTTTGCAATGAGGGAGCAACATGGCCAGACCTAGCCAGTTACACAGGATATCCAGAATTGGATCCTTTCAGAGCACCAGGACTATGTACATTATGCATAGATCTCGTTAAAACATATAGGGGCATATGTATCAGGAAACCGTTTTGCGATTCTCAAATTGCGATTTTTAGAGAATCGCAAATAAAGAATCGCAAAATGCAATGTATGTAGGATTTGCTAAAGATTTTGTGAATCCTACCTATTCCTCATTTGCAAATCGCCAATTGAGATTTGCAAATAAGGAATACCTTGCCATTCATTCCTAAGGGATGGGAGGCCCATAGGAATGAATGGGAAGACATTCTAAATTTGCGATTAGCAATCAGAGAATGGAAAATTGAGAATGCAATTTCAAGGGTGTCATAAGTACACCCTGATGCACCCCTGAAATGAGCATATGTGCACACATGGGCATGTATGTGTGACACATGGCACTTTGAAAAAAGCAAAAAAGTGCTTTTTTAAAGAATCCGCAAATTACCACCAATCAATTTAGATGTTTTCTCCATCGCATTTAAGGAATCGAAATGTGCGATTACTTAAATGCAATCACAAAATAGAGAATGAAAAATTTTGCAATTCTTTTATTTGTGATGCCCTTTTGGGATGATACATCCCAAAAGCCCTTTTCCTGTCCGCAAACAGGCCGATTCTGAGTATCGGCCCGTTTGCGAATGGGAGAAGGGCTTGATACATATGCCCCACAGATGTTTAACACAATTTTTGATACAAACAATGACAATAATTCTTGCAAGGACTGCCCAAGCTGTGCAACCACAATTGGCTACATTAAGTAGTAGTCCAAATGCTAGTGATCCTGTTATGGGTAAAATTTCCACCCGACAGAAAGAAATGTCTTTCTGGGTTGCACAAAAATCAGGACAGCTTGAAGCAGTCTTTCCCCATACGGGTTCCTAAGGAAAAACACAGAATTCTTACAGTATGCTGGCCACTGAGGATGACTCCCCCTGTGTAGGTCCGCACCCCATGGGGTACAGTCTTTGCTTCAGTACATACCGGAACTCATGGGCCACCCTCATTAGCTGTTTTGCAGGATGTGCTTAAATAGATTCAAAGTGAGTACGGGGCAGCCAATGCCCTGTATTTGGGGAAGAAACTGATGGACAATTTTGCTGCAGTGCCTGCCACTATGTTGAGTAACATTAAAAGGGTAGCAGGAGTATTGGCTATACACCAGGGACTAACTAATTTGGCTCTGGGACAACAGGACTGCAAGTTATAAAAAATGGGTAGCGATAATTTGGGAGCCAGACATAGAAAACCACAAATTAAGAGAAATTCTGAAAAGGATAACTCTAAACATGCACCTAAATCTTACAAAAAGAACTATGAAAATAAGAAACATGAAGAAAAGACTAAGACACATGGTAGATATCCTTAACAGGAGGCAACTGCAAAATGCTATAATCTGCGTATCCATTAAAATAATAAATGCATGACAGGTATCAGGATACTAATATACGTTCATCTTTTCCTTTCAGGAGACAGCCAAGAAATTATCGGAGAGAGGAGAACGGTCAGATCACAGATCAGAGGAGTAGATGAAACTGGCTGATGAAGCCACAAAACCAACAGTGCAAACTGCTCCTGTCACTGCAATTACTCAATCCAGTAGAAGAATAGATAGGGACATCTTGATGGCAGTCAACACTGCACATGAATACATCCATATGCTTAAAGACTTTCCAGCAAAGTACTTCAAGTTAACTGTGCAAAACATACCATGTGCTTGTATTTCCAGAGTGGGGGATAGAGTAGAACCAAATTCAGCTCGTAGGTTATGTTTAATCCTAGCAGCACATGATGGTTTAGCATCTGCACATGCAGGAGTGGCGGTTGCAATTACACTATTGCAATGCCACTATTGATGGCCTGGTCTTTACAAACATACTAGGGATTTTGCCCTTAAATGTGTCATCTCTCCAGCAAACGTACTGTTCCACCATAGCGCTGCCACCAAGGCAGCTTCTTTTGATCTCAGATAAGCCTCTCGCTTGTACTTATCTGGAACAATACAATCCCTAACTATCAGATGGGGCTTACAAATACATCTTGGTTGCAGTGGATTCCTTCTCTTGATTGCTATGGGTTTTGCCACAGTGATTGTCTGACACCCAAACTGTTATGAAAGACTTGCAAGTCTTCATCAGGACATATGCAGTTGACACATTCCAATTAGACCAGGGTCTCGTATTCGCCTCTAAGAATTACAAAGACACCATTGGAAAATTGGTGGTGACCATCCGATACTCCTCCCCCTATCATTCTGATGGAAATTTGGTAGAGGAGAGGATGAACCAGGATTTCAAGCAGTCTTTAACAGCAAGGTTAATAGGCTCAGGTCATAGTTGGGCCCACCATCCACATGGATTCAAAAGAGCATTAAATAATCTGCCTAGAAAAATCCCTGGGTAGATGAACTCCCGACAGGTTCCTGCTTGGGGTTCAGATGTGGGTACCTGATCTCAACAGTCCCAGCACAGTCACAGCAGAAACACCCTTTGACATCAGTAAATGTTTGGCTGTTTTACAGGAACTGAACATTTTCCAGGACGCTCAGAGACATGTCCAGGTAGAACGCACTATTTCACTAGCCGGCAGTGATATACACCCTGTCCAAGTAGGGACCCTTCCTTCTAGTCATGATAAGGGGATTACACACCTAGAATAACCCCTTGCTCACCCTCTTGGTAGCCAGGCACAAGCAGTCAAGCTTATCTCGGAGTCAGAGTATAAAGCAGTTGTATATAACACATATAGTAACCCAGTGAAAACACTGCAAATGCACACCACAACAGTTTAGAAAAATAAAGTATCTTTATCTAAACCAAATAAGACCAAAATGACAAAAAGCCAACATACACAACTCAAAATATTAATTTTAAAAGGTTTCAAGCAATTCTGTCCATAGAACTCTATAGATGGGGTGATTTTATACAAAGTACCTCCGTCAGGTGCACTCCACATGGCAAAATGCCGCAGAGGAGGGACATGTCAGAAAACATAGCAATGCATCATTTCATGAGTCCATGGGGAGACAATGCATCAGTTCTGCCACACAGAGAAGAAGTATTACATCAAATCTGAACTGTAGACTAGAAGTGATGAACTGAAATGTAGGACGTTTCTGGTGTGTAGGTGTTGGAAAAACTTGGCGCACAGGTGGATGCAGGAACTCCGGATGCACTGGAGGTCAATTTGGCCGCAGCAAACAGGGGCTGCATCGATTTTTTTCAGCTGCGGTCCCATGATGCATCAATTCTTTCAGCCACATAGCAGGGCCTGCACTGACATCAGTCCAGGGGTCTCAGACTTCAGAGACATGGTGCACTGAAATTGGTCTGCATCGGTTTCTTCGGTCGCTGACCGGCGATGCATTGATTTCTTTGGCCACTTAGTGGCAGTGCATGGAAATTTCTACCGCACGGTGGTGCTGAAAAACAGGTGCTGAAAGGATGATGCATCAATTTTGATGGCTACAAGCAGGTCCTTGCAGCTAAAACAACCTCCAAGGGCCCAGAACTGGATTTGACACCAGAAGGCAGTTCCGAACTCCCAGCAGTGAAGTTCATGGATGCTGCAGGTGAAGTCTTTGTTGTCCTTGAGACTTTTTAACAGAAGGCAAACACACACAAGCCCATAGAGAAACTTCACATGCAGGATACACAGCAAAGGTCCAGTCCTTTTCCTCTCCAATGCAGAAGCAGCAATTGCAGGCCACAGCAAGGCAACATACAGCAAAGGGGCAGTACTCTTCCACACAGCTCTTCTCCTTGGCAGAGGTTCCTATTGATCCAGAAGTGTTCTGAAATTCTTGGGTCAGAATCTCTACTCATTATACGACTTTACATCAAACACCGGAAAGCTACACAGCCCAAAAGAACGCCACCCGTAGACAGCACCACCTCATCAGATCCCCCAAAAGGACCTCCTTCAAAGACCACCTAGACAACAATGCACACAACAGCAAAGAGCTCTTCAGCATCGTGAAGGAACTCTCCAACCCAGCTCCAACACCAATGACATCCCACCGTCACAAGTCCTGTGCGACTCGCTGGCCACCTTCTTCCATCACAAGATCGCAGACATCCACAACTGCTTTGACGCTGTCACTACCCCTTCAACCACTAAGACCCCGCTCCCACAACCACTACCCGCACCAACCGCCTGCTTGACTGGACCATCATCAACGATGACGACACCATCAAGATCATGAACACCATCCACTCCAGATCACCGGAAGACCCCTGCCCACACCACATCTTCAACAAAGCCAGCAGCACCATCGCACCCCATCTCCGGAAAACCATCAACATCTCCTTTGCGACAGTGCTCTTTCCAGAGAGCTGGAAGCAAGCAGCGATCAACGCCTTACTCAAGAAACCCAAGGCGGACCCCAAGGACCTCAAGAACTTCCGACCCATCTCCCTGCTCCTGTTCCCGGTGAAGGTCATAAAAAAGACTGTCAACAAACAACTGATAAACTTCCTCGAGGAGAACAGCATCCTGGACCCATCCCAGTCCATGTTCCGCAGCAACCACAGCACTGAAACTGCCCTCATCACCGCCACCGATGACATCAGGAACCTGCTTGACAACAGAGAAACCGTAGCCCTCATCCTCCTGGACCTGTCAGCCGCCTTCGACACGGTCTGCCACTGCACACTATGAACACGCCTCTACAATGCCGGAATCCAAGAGAAGGCCCTAGACTGAACCACCTCCTTCCTCTCCGGCAGAACACAGAGCGTACGCCCCCCCCCCCTTCAGCTCCGAAGCCATCAAGACCATCTGCGGCGTACCACAAGACTCATCCCTCAGCCCAACGTTGTTCAACGTCTACATGGCACCGCTCACCCACGCTGCACGGCGGCACGACCTCAACATCATCTCCTACGCCGACAACATCCAGCTTATCCTCTCCCTCACCAAAGACCCCCACACCGCCAAAACCAACCCCCACGAATAAATGAAAGCCATTGTCGACTGGATGAGAAACAGACGACTGAAGCAGAACTCGGACCAGATGGAGGTCCTCATCCTCGGAACCACCCCCTCGGCCTGGGACGACTCCTAGTGGCCGACCGCCCTGGGAGTAGCACCGACACCCTCCAACCACGCATGCAACCTAGGGGTCATCTCGACTCCACCCTTTCCATGACAAAGCAGGTCATCGCCGTCTCCTCCTCCTGCTTCAAGACCCTCCACATGCTTCGTAGGATCTTCAAGTGGGTCCCAATACTGTGCGACTATCTAGAGTGAAAGCACAAAACAGCCCCTGTCAGTCTAAACCAATCTGAGGCACAGAATGGTAAAGTAAGAAAATTACCTCTTTCTAAAAGTGTCATTTTCAACCACACAATTTAAAATCCACTTCACTAAAATGTGTATTTTTAAATCCTGAGCTCAGGGAGCACACACTCCAAATCTCTAGCTGTTACCAATTGAAAATTTCTATTGTAAAATGTTACAAGGCAGCTCCAATGATAGCCTGAAGGGGAGCTAGTTCTTACAATAGTGAACAATGAAAGTAGCAGTATTTCAGGACATGTAAAACACACCAGTACATGTCCTACATTTCAAATACACTGAACCCTACCCATGGAGGTACCTTGGGCCTACTTCAGCAGTGCCTTATATGTAGTAAAAGGGAAGGTTGGGACCTGGCAAGTGGGTACACTTGTCAGGTCAACATGGCAATTTAAACTACACTTACAGACACCGCAATGGCAGGCCTGAGACATATTTACAGGTCTACTTGTGGGTGGCACAACCAGAACTACAGGCCTACTTGTGGGTGGCACAACCAGTACTACAGGCCCAATAGTAGCATTTGATTTACAGGCCATGGGCACACCTAGTACACTTTACTAGGGGCTTACTTGTAAATCAAATATGCCAATAAAGGATAGCCAATCAGAATCACAATTTATACAGGGAGCACTTGTAATTTAGCACTGATCAGCATTGGTAAAGGACACAAAGTCTCTAAATGAGCAAAAACGAAGTCTAGCTCACAGTCAAAAGTACAGGAGGTATAGGCTAAAATACAGGGGAAACCATGCTAAGGATGCCAAGTCTAACATCTGCACCACCCCTGGAAAAATGAAGAAAGTACCAGAAACATCTGGCTGCATTCCCAAGACTGGTGAACTGGTCAGAGAGAAGATGGTGGACAAGCAAGAATTTGGGCTACCTTACAGAGCACTTGTCCTGGCTGTTGAAGGTACCAGAACTGTACTTCTACTGCCCATTGCTGGTTAGAAAACTAACAGATTTGTGTCAATAGATCTTATCAAAAAGCCTCATGTGGCTGAGTCTACACAGCAGGCCACTTGGGGTCATGGATAGTTACCTGCCTCCTCTCTACTATCTAGCAAGTCCCATTGGAAGCCTTGACCAGCAATGAAGCTTCTAGTCCGTGGTTGGGAACAGCAAAAAATGAACTATCTCTTCTACCTGCTAGATCAACGACAACTATATAAACTACTTGTAAGGAAGCACCGATTTCTAATCGGAAATCCAACACGGATGGCGTCTACATTGATGTACCACAATTTGAGTCAACTCCAAGTTCCACACAGCCTCAGGAGCTGCCAAAAAATTAATCCAATGGCCTCCGGCTGCTTCATTGACTTTGATGACTTTTCATCAGATTCATTGCAGCCACTACCACCTCCAGTTCTACCTCTCTGAAGTAGATTGTGTGTATTCTACTTTTAGCTGAAGAAGACATACTTTGGTTCTCCATGGCTATACCTGTGGATTACAATTTTATTACTTTTCCTCATACTATGGATTGGTTTTCTGACTGTCTTTTTCTTGCTTCTGAATGGGCACTATCTCCAGGAATGCTCTGCTATACAATTGGTAAACCTAGTTTTAAACTAAGTTTTAAACCTCATTTTCAACCACAGAAAGTGAGAAGAGACCTTTCCCTGGTGAACATCTCTGCTGTTCCAGTTCCTAATGGAATTGGTATTGTATGCTATATTTGGACGAACCGAACTTCTGTAAATACAATATGTATTTCACATTTCTTTAAATTATATTATCCCCCTAGCACTGTCTTGGTACATTGATACAGTGTATGAAATACTAGAAGATCTAGAATATTCCACTATTTTCAGTTCTGAGGATATGTATGAAGAAACAACTTACCATGATGAAATGCTTTGGTTCTAACATTTTGGTCATACTTTTCTGCATAAACCAAGAACTCCATATGCTGCTTTTAAATACATACAATGGGAACACTGCCCTACAATGGGTAGTTCATACACATTTGCAGAAAAGTTTGCATATTTTTACCTTGTCTTTAATACCACAGACCTGGGTTCATATTGTCAAAGGCTCACACCAATGCCAGAAAAAAAACTATGCTTACTGATACAAGGCTGATATGGTATTATTATTATTATAATTATTATTATTAACCTTTATTCTTCCAGATGCTAACAAAGGGTTTGACTTTTGGAGGGACGTTGTTAATTTAAAATTGATTTGTGGTACGAAAGATTGGCAAGTTCAGAGAAACACGCCATTATTTAGATCACGCTAGATAAGGCATCAACTAATATTCTTGAACAAAACGGTGCTGCAAACATCAAGTCTTGGCCTGGTTAAGAAAAAAGATTTAAATACATCAAACATTTCCAGATATGCACGGTTCTTGGATAGGCAACAGTTCACAAATAACACAGAGAAAATATTAGAAACCATGCATCACAATGGTTCATACAGTTCTTCAGGACCCAATCAGGGGGGATGGTTAGTGTGTCCTTTAAGTTCTAATGGATGTCATGCACGTTTTCTGGGTGACACCAAAGGATTTAAGATTAGCAGGACTGACCCACCTAACACGCAAACACAACACTCACGGGTGGTAACAACTTACAGTGTTTGTAAGTTGTGCCTTGATTAGCTAAAAACCTCAACATTGTCTCAGGTGAAGCAATACTTGTCCCTTCCTTCTAATGACAGAGGACTACAAGAATTTCAATTAGATGCTCAAAAAACACACCAAAAACACTTCTAAAATGCAAATATATAATGAAGTTACCCAGCAGGAGGTTGCTGAGAGATTGCATAAAATTAACGGAACAAATATTGAAAGGGATCTTGTAGTGGTCGATGATGGTATGACTACATTTTCCACTAGGATACACTCTCTGAGTAACATTTTGACATCTGAGATAGACATCATACAGAATGAAATGTTCTCTTTACAACATGGGCAGTCACAGCTTAGATCGATTATGTTATTAAGCTGGAATCTGCAGACACTTTGTTCCGGTTGCATACCATTGTGAGATCTTAATGCCACAATCTTGTTTTACCTTACAATCTCACAAAACAGCAGACGATAATAGAATACATTGAGGATTTAGAGAAATAGCCATTCACTGGTGCAACAATGCCTTCAGCTGTTTACTTAATCCATTGGTTTATTTCCCTGCCAATCTTGACATTCAACTCCTAATACTGTTGACAATGCCGTAAAGCAGGCAGATATGAAGCGCTAGGAAAAGGATATGTGCACAAGTCTGGGATCTTACCAATAAGATATGGCTGGAGGAATGGCAAGACTGAGATCTTTCATATGCGGGTCACACTGCGAGAATACTTTAGAAAATTCTTTGGTGTGCAGGAAGGTTTTGCTTCATGGCGCATGTAATGCGTGAATGCTAAATTTCTCCTGCTATCTGAAGGGTTCTCCAGCTGCTCTGATCCACCTGGCTTGCCCTTGAATGGGAGTTATTTGATGTTGAATGATCAGAGCTGCTGTGGCATGAAACCGGGTATCGCTCATCTGGTGACGGTTTCTGCAGTCGTGACTTGTTAATATTAATGATATTTATACAGCGCAGCTGTTACCCGTAGGTGTCCTGGCGCTACTTACATCTCCTACGGCAAAAAAATGGAAGAAGTTTATTGGGCAAAGAGCCAGGTCTTTAGGCTTTTCCTGAAAGCTAGGAGGTTTGTGATATTTCCTAATTGAAACAGCAGTTCGTTCCAGGCTTTGGCCACAAGTATGTAAAACTTCTGCCCCCCAATGAACTTTTTTTATGAGTGGCACTGAGCCCAACCTGGCCCCTAATGAACAAAGTAGTCTTTTCGGTGTATACCAGTGGAAATGCTGTTTTAAGTAGTCAGGTCCTGTACCTTGCAGCGCCTGGATAAACCAGACAAAGGCTTTGAAGGGCACTCGGTTCCTTATCAGAAGGCAGTGCACTTTTTTTATTTCCTTGGCAATAGGCGCAAACCGAGGTGTGCCTGAAACCAATCTGGCTTCTGCATTCTGCAGTAATTGAAGATTATTCAGGAGCCTTTGTTGAACATTAAGATGCAGACTGTTAGAGTAGTCCAATCTCGACATTACGAGAGTCGCGACTACTGTTTATTGGTTGTTCGGAGGCAGGATTGGCAATCATTTCCTGATTCTTTTAATCACATAAAAGGTTTTTGATGCCACTGAATTAACCTGATGACTAAGGGTTAGACTATTGTCCATTGTCACACCCAACTCCCCAATGATATCATACAGTCTTAGAATCAATTGTCTAAACCTGCCTATTCTCTGGGTAGTAAGGGTGGGCTGAAAATTCGTTCCACTCGCGGAATTTGCGGATTTTCCGCTATTTCCCGATCCGCAAATCTTGCAAAATCGCGGAATATCCGCGAATCCGCGAGCGGGACGAATTTTCAGCCAAGCACTTACAGGGTTACAGCAGCAGGTGCAAAAGTTGAAGATATTTTCTTTGTAACCTTTTACAAAAGGGTAACAAAGAAATTAACTTCAACTTGGGCACCTGCTGCTGTAATCCTGTAAGTGCTTTCTGGCGCTTCGTTGCCTACTTGCAACTATTCTCTGACCCTTGAAGCAGGGTCAGTGAATAGTTACAAGTAGGCAATGAGGCGCCTGTCCCAAAAATTTAACCTAACAGGAAGCACCTTCAGATATAAAACAAGTGATTTGCCCAGAATCACATGATGTTGAACTATGGCCCTGGGTTCTGAAATCGGCTGCGCTGGGCTTCATCTACTGCTGCAGAGTGAAACTTCAGATTTTTTAAATTCCGCAAATCTAGAGACTGTGAACCAGATATATCAGATGTGAAACTATCAAAGCAAATTGCTGATTTTGCTCGTAAACCAACCATTTTGTGCACTAATGTTTGTGAAGGGTGCTCCTTGGTCTGGACAGAGTGGAGGCATAAGAAATATATGTCACGTGCGGAATTACTGCAGCCAGCGCTGAGGATGTATCCGTGTCTGTGAGACAAATTGTTCCATTAATACTGTAGAGATTTAACCTCTCCCCACCCCTCCCCAGACTGAGACATGGCTGTGAGCACGGGGGCAGGTGGTACTGGTGTTAAAACACTTGGGCACACCAGTAGATTCTATAGCTCTAATATTTGGTAGGTTGCTTCAGTGAGGTGCAGTGACTAAGCTGCAGATTATAAATCTAGGCAGGGCCCATTTAGGCGTCCATGCTTCCAAGGTCAGCAGGTGCAGTACCCTTTAGCTGGGTAACAGTAACGCATGATATTTACAGCGCTTTGAACTGGGGTGTGAGACGCTATATAAAGCCATCTGTTAATGCATGAAACAGGCATTGTATCCAATAAGCTGTTAGAATCCCAGAGCGGGTCCACTGCGCCTCGAAGCCCGAAAGAGCGGCTCCACCCAGACAGTGGGCGCTCCGAGATACCAGCCTCTCGCACTCACGGATGTGAGCCCGCAGCTCGCCTGTCTTTTAAAGTCATTAAAATGCGGGTCGGTCTGCAAGGGCGAGGCAGAGGAGTGTGGAACGGACTGTGCCAGCCACACACTGGGGCACTGGGTGCCCACCGAGACGGGGAGCTGCTTATGATGAGCAACCGCCGCCGAGGGGGCGCATGCAGCTCCCAGGTCTGAACTCAGTCAGAGCCAACATGAACTCACCTTTCATCCTTTGGCCAATGATGAAATGAGTGCCGCTAAAAATAATGTATACTTAAGGGCGATGGGTCAATGCATTGTGCCAGGCCGCTGCATCGAATCCATCATGTTGTCTCCCTAAAGCGCCTACATGCGCTGAAGTTCTGCAGTGTGCGCCATGAAGGGCGGTATCCATATAATATAGCACTGCGTTAGGGAGTTGTACCAGGGTGAAGATGAAACGACGCCTGTGAGTTCAAGAAACTTTTTCTGAGTGTCGAAGTTTGAGGTGTTTTACTGGGGTGCTGGCAGGATGGGGGAGGGGTGCAAGGAACACCCCCACTTCACTAACAGTGGGGTGGAGGTGCACTCTAAACTATGTGTGCGGCCCCCTTTTATCGCAAGAATAATGCTCTGTTCACTCCCTCGTGGGTCCACAAATTAATGTGTTCTTAACAAAATATGGTTCATGTTACCCTGACAATAATGGTAAAGCAGTAAAACATGGGAAAATGTTGTCTGCAGGAAGTCGAGCAAACCCGATTTCCAATCCCAGCTTTCTCTGTTTACAAAAAGGTGTGTTCCTGGGCAAATTGCTTTTGTGTGTGGGCTTCACCTGCAGCAAGTGAGAGTGTTTAGAAACAAAGCCGGGTTGGCTGTTGAGCATTTCGTGTAACAAAAAACATTAGATCAGCGCATAGAAGCAAAGTTAGTTCAAATACAAGGTATGCGGCGCTGCATTAAATAGTCCCCACTAAATACTTGTTTATTTCGTAGTGAATTTATGAGCGTTTGGATAGCCCATAGGCACCATTAATTTACTCCCACGGTGTACATTTTATCTGCCGTCTTTTTAAATTGTGCACTGAATATGGATCACTGTATTTACACACATTGCACTGTTATTGAAGAATGTGGTTCGTTTCATTAAAAGTCCATGTGTTTGTTAAAGCGCCACGTGCCAGCGTGCAGCGTGCAGCCTTGCGCCTGCTTCAAGCAGGCGCAGGGTTTTGACGCAGCACTGGACTAAAAGTGACTGAGTGAAATCTTGTAGATTTCACTCAGCCACTTTAAGGAGGCGTTCCTGCGCAGGAACGTCTCCCCTGCGCCGGAACACCTCCTGATGGTGCAGGGCTTTTCAACGTGACGCATCTCTCAGATGCGTCACGTTGTTAATACCCAGCACAATGGGGCATCTTTTGTGCTGCCGCTGCGTCACAGAAGTGACGCAATGGCGGCGCAAAAGAGGCGCAAGGGGCTGTAAATCTGCCCCATAGTGCTTTTACTGCACAGCAGCTGCATAAAGGGCCAGAGGTTGTGTCTCAGGTGACCATGTGTGCCTGTGCCTGTGTTACAGGCACACATGGTCACTGGAGACACATCCTCTGGCCCTTTACACAGCTGCAGTGTAGTAAAAGCACTATACATTTACCCAATGATTTCACTGGAAAATCCGCAAATTTGTGGATTTTTTTGCAAATTCGCAGAACGCGAATTCGCAAATTTCGCCCATACTTACTGGGTAGCAGAGATACCACAATTTGGGTGTCATCCACATAAGAGGTGAGGCCAAATCCAAATGCCCTAATAATAGGCACCAGGGACGAAACATACACATTAAAAAGTGTGGGGCTAAGGGATGACCCCTGTGGAACCCCAAAGGGCAGTGCAAAAGGTTTTAACTAATGAACTCCAAATGGAACAATTTGTCTTCTGCCTTATAAAAAGGATCTTAAAAGGTCCCAGACTTTCCCAAGAATCCCACATGCCTTTAGACGGTCCATCAAGATGTCATGATGGACCCTGTCAAAGGCAGCTGACAGATCGAGCAAAACCAGAGATTCCTTTTCCCCGATCCACAGCTCCCCTAATCACATCTGTGGCCTTGATGAGAGCAGACTCTGTACTGTTTCCACCTACCTACATAGTTATGGAGGTGACACATTGGCTTTCAGTAAAGCTTTCGAACATGCACTTTGATTGTTTGAGCATACAGAAGGCCATGCTGTTCTAGAAAGATGCATTTTTAACCTGTCAAGTATCATTGAAGCAGCACCCTATTTTAATAAAAATAGGCTTTGGCTTGATTAGTATCTTCCAGAAAGTCTTCAGAGTTATTACATCATTCACACACTCCATTAGCACTTTTAGAGGTAATCAGCTGTAGCATATTCTACTTTCTCATGTGCACTGGATGTATGCCTAGGAACGCAACTGGTTTGGTCTTTGGACGTTGACCTCTTCACAGCCCACATCTACAGTTGTTTGCTTGCACTTGCCATTGCTTCCAAATGCATTCTATGACGCCTACTGGGTTGCTTCTGCTTCTAGTGATATGGATCCTAGGTCAGCTAATGCAGATTGCTCACTGACTGTTCCTCCTTTAGCAGCTGCTGAAGGAGATAGGTAGGAACATGTTTGCTCCATGGATCTGATGAATGGGGGCCTCTGGGAACTTCATCTGCGGTTGCTTGGAACAGCAATGATTCATCTAAATCTCAGAACACATAAATAATCTGCCAGTTTCAAGTCATGGGACAATATCTTTAATTTAGCTTTCTTTTTAATGTAAAATTGCTTTTTTTAATGATTTAATTTTGATTTTATAATTGTTATGATTTTATGACTTTCACTATACTCTTTGCTATTAAAGAAGCATGATGCTTTTTTAGATTTTAGTATAGCTCCTTTTATACTGACTGACCCTTACATTTTAGCATTTGTCTAAGGATAGCTTTTTCCACCTCACGTCCAAGAAATAGGTACCATATGGTCAGAATAGGCCTAGCAAGAAACATTGCCATTTACGTGCTCATGTTTCTTTAAGTTGCCGTCTCTTTTACGCACAATGACTTTTGACATACATTTACAGGAGTGACAATGCTACATAACATTCTCTGAATATGCATCGCTTGCATTTCTACTTCATGGGTACATAAGTACGACATCTTGAACATCTAGTACAAGGGATAAAGTTCACTGCACAAAATGTCATCATTATTGTCCGTAAGCCGACAATGTTATCCAACTAGAATAAACAATTGCGACCTGACAGTGGCTGTGACATGACCACATGGCTGCTGTTATTATAAATACACAACCACATCTATGTTTAGGCAGAGGAGCAGGTATCTGACACAGTGAGGGCACTTCATGTCAGATTTCCAGCTCCGCTAATTCCTGTTTACTGACATGAGGGATGTCCAGCTTTACACCAAAATGGACAGCCTGATAACACAAACCCACATGGTAATAGGGGGTTAGTCCAACCTGCAGCGATTTGGCAGAAACTCCACCCTAGGCAAGACTAGGTTGGGGAGTGCTAGTTAGGAGTTCACTATTCCAGGATTATTCTGGCCACATATATTCACTTTCTTCACATAATGGTAGAACTGTTGATCTTTTTCACTGGTCTTGTAATGCTAATTATGCTAATTTGTTTCATTCTACTAATTATCACAGCATATTTTATACAAGAATCACAATGCTTCAATGCAAATTGAAAACACCTTGCAAAGTATTTTTGTGTACTTCTTTGGGTATGCATTAGAGTCAAAATGAAAAAGTTCTAAGTCTGGTACCACACTTTACTTGGGGGATCAGTTTAGTCATGTTATCAGGCTGCACATACATGTGTTACCCTGTAATTTTAGGGGTTAGGATGGTGCACTGTTAGCTAGCAGGACTGTGGGCCAACATATCCTGAGGGTATGCACGAAATCAGTCTGGCACAATCGTAATGATTTTGTTGTCCAACTAACGCACAGTTTTATTGAAGGAGTCACAAGCAATACGAAACTCCTTGTTCATGTCTTTTGCAGTTCGCATATCAGAGCATGTGGCCAGGTGGAGGCCAGTGGAGGAGTCACTTGACCTAGCGGGTCGAGATAACAGAGGACAGAGGACCCTCCTTAGCGATCTCTGGACCACAAGGACCTAAAGCAACTTCCAGCTGCAGCAACCATTACTGAACCCAGGAAGACTGAAGTGCGGGCCCAGTGGAGACTGCTGATAAGGCCAGAAGGACCACCTTGAGACAAAACATAATTGAGACAAAAGAGGAAGACAACCACCCTCCCCAGAGACAACAAAGTCCCCCTCAGATCGCAACACAGACATGGCAGCTGAAGGGACAGGCACTGGCAGGTGGTGCTAGGAACTGGTGGCCACTGGCCAGATTGGCAGGGGGTCTGCTGTCTTGGGTGGCCCTATAAGGAGTGAGGAACTGAGCAAGGTGCAACAACTGGAAAAACTCTTTTGGAGAGGGTCCTGCTTGAAACCTGTCCAGGTGGCACTGGGCAAAGATGTGCAAACCGAGAGCCAAGGCACGGGGCCCCCCAGGAGATATAAGGAAAGCAGAATGACCCAGAGAAAGGGGGGAAATATGACCATGGAAGCACTGCCCCAACAATTCAATGTACTTTAGACAAACAACTTGATGCCATTGTAGACACAAAGACCACGCTGCAACAAGAGATTGGCTTGGTGTAGAACAATAGGCTCTGCTTTTTGGTTACCCCTACTTTATGCCTGGTGATATGCTGTTTCTGACTAATCTGACTAGGATCCTGTTAACTAGGACCCCAGTCTCTGTGCATTCTCCCCTAAATTGGTTGTGGTAAGTACTTAGGTACATCCCAGATTAGATACTGGTGTACCCTTAATAGTCCCTAGTATATGACACTAAGGTACCCAGGGCATAGATACAACAGGGGTCCCCATAGACTGAAGCATGTATTTTGCCACCCATAGGAGACCACTGACACTGTAACTACAGGCCTGCAATTGCAGCCTGTGTAAGCTGGTGCTAGCACCACTAACAAAATATATAGGTTTCCTTATATCTAGGGTCACTGCACTTAAAACCTATAAGTCACCACTAAAGCAGGCCTTTCAATTCTAGAGGCACGGTGCTTGGTTCTAAGTGTGAGGGTGCCCCTTCATGAGCAGGATACCCCTACAACCTTCATAGCCCATTTTCCGGGATTGTAAGTGCAGCAGCCATTAAGTGGCCATGCCATGACCATCTCTAAACTGGCTGTAATGAACCCTGTCATGTTTGGTATCAAACATGTTGGAATCAGACCCCCATACCATAAATGGTGTAGGAGGTATGATTCTGTACACTGTAAAGCACCACCAGGAGGCCCTCAGTGCTCCTGGTACCAGTCTTCTAGACTCAGCCAGCACAACATAACTAATGCTGACCAGAGACATGATTCTGCCCTCCTGATGCTCAGCCAAGCTTGAGCAGAGGAAGGCATAACAATAGGTATCCTGTCACAGGGAGGTGTGACCACCTCCCAGATAGGGTTTAGTGTATGGGAGCTGGGTGGGGGCCCTTGCTAGTGCCACTCAGTCTGCTTGAGAGGCACATTTGGTGCCCTCCTTGCATAGTCCAGTGCAAACTATCTCAGGGAGCCATTGACTACTGCTCTGGTGTGAAACTGGACAAAGGACATGGGAGTATCCTCCCTACTGCCTAACATCTCCCCTGTGAGGGAACCCTGAAACCTCCCAACCCTTTCCTTAGGGTACTTAAGGGCTTATATGTAGGTGGGTCCCTAGATTCATTGTGGGACAAGATTAATTTCAAAACACCACTTCTTCTTCGACCTGGGAAGACTCCTGCTGCTACTGGTCTCATCATCCTTCAAGTCTGCTGCAACATCTGTCCCCATGCTCCATACAGGAACCTTTCAAGGCCTGTGGACATCCAAGTCATCTGAAGGAATCACCATTGAAGTGAAGGAGTCCCTTCCCTGCATCTGCAGGCACAGCAACACAGCTGACCCGTCTGCTGATCTCAAGCTTTCACACACTCCTAAAGGCTCAGCAACACAGGTCATTGTTATTCACTTCCCACAAGGTCTGCCCAGTCTTCTCACCAAGTTTAAGGCCAATGTCCCTCATCGGAGACACATGAACTGAATCCCTGTACACGGCATAGACTTGCAGTTACAAAGGATTGTTGGATTCCTTCCTTCAAGATTTATGGGCTCCAAGTAGCCCCAACCTCAAGCATCTCCTGTGACCAAGATCTGTGTCCTCACCACATTAGATGGACCTTGGGCCTGCATCTCTGGTGATCTGTTCGAGGTCCTCTTGCGACTCTAGTGCCTTCGGCCTGTAAATCCTCTTGAGGGTCTTCTTTGATTTCAGTGGGCTCTCCTGATTGCTAGGGCCTGCTCTGACTCTCCTGCATGTGGCAAGTCACCTGGACCTTGCTGGTTCCGACATTGCACCTTCTTCTCTTTCCACATTATGTAGTGTTTTGGCTCTGCTCATTGGAATAATATATCCTATGGATTTGACGTAGGACTTAAGTCAATAGGTCTCTATTGAATATACTAAACTTAATAGTGAGTGCCAGCTAGCTCAGAGGTCACTAGAAACTTTCTCGAATACACAAGCAGGGATTCGTTTCTGACAACTGCATAAACATGAGAACTTTGTTTCCCCAAGAATAAGAACATATCTCTCAGAGTCGTGGAATCAATAGATAACTACTTTACTCAGTCAATCGTGCATGCTTCGTTTCTACAGAGTTGCGGAGAAATAGTGAGACGGGTGTTTTCTATAAAAAGGGTTTATTGAACAGTCTTCTTTCTCATGCAAGAGAGGTGAACTGCTACAATTGTTGGGCAGAAAGCAAAGTATAATGCGAACAGCATAAACAGTAATATGAAAAAATACTGTAAGAGCATTGTATGGTTTCTAAGCCATGAAAATACATACATAAATAACATAAAATACTCAACTGGTGCTTCTAAAATACGCCTACCCCGATGTACCTAACCTACGTCTAGTACGCTGGAAGAAGTAAGCATGGTCTTTTGCATAGGTTTAGTTTTGACAAGAATCTACAAAGGTTTCTCTAGGTTCTAATCAGCTCCATGCCTTTTTAGAATGGAAGAGGTCTGGCATCTCTGTCTCGGGAACTCGATTTCCCAACACCTCGCAAGGTCGAGAAGCACTGGAGCTGGATTCTCGTCAGAGAAGGGTAGCTTCCTGATCAGTCCGTCAGTTGGCGAGTCCGCTTCCTTCGGCACTTGCTGTAGCGAGCTGCATCAGGCAAGTAGATCTTCGAACTGCTCCAAACCACTGTGCTTTACTATAGCAAGGGAAGGTATATTTATACCTTGAAGGTGTTTAGGAATGCCATGTTTTGATGTAAAGTCAGGCATACTAACGTCATGGGGAATAGTTGTTCATTGTAAAGTAACTGAAATCATTGTGACGTTTGGTGAACAGATGAAAGTAGCCACGCCTGTATTTCGGTAGCATGGGCTATGCCTAAATAAGGGCTTGTTTTCATATGCCTATATAAGGACAACAAGAAGTGTACCTATATAAGGGCATGAATCGGGAAAATCCATTCGGAATATAAAATCCCATACAACAATTGGTTGCAGTTACCAAGGCTTGTTGGTGCTTCCGATGGACTCTGACTCTTCGCCTCTCAATATGAGACGTGGAACAGCTCCTGGCCTTCTACATCATCACCTGGTCTGCACAGCTGCTGCTCCAAGTTCACCATCAGATTTCCTGTAACACCGACATCGGTGGGAATTCGTCTTCCGTGCCTCCTGGTCACTCCTGGGTGGCATAGACTCTCTCACCTCTGCATGCAGGTACTTCTTATATTGAATCCGCCTTTGGGTTCCACAGAACACTTTCACCTTGTCCAGCGGCAGCATCTTCCTGAAGTCTTCCATTGAGTTTGACTGCGGTTTCCGAGACACTTCACACCTATGCACCCGGCTTCCCTGGTGTAGGTATCCTGGTTCCTAGGGTATACACAGGTGGGGTGGCTCTCTAATCTTTTGTCTTCCACAGGGTTTCTACAGGGTCCCCTGGGAATGGGTCCTTCTTATTTAAAATTTAACTGCGACTTATCTAGTAACTTGTTTTGAGCTCATACTATGTACACAGCCTTCGTGGTATTCATGGTTACTCATTTCGGGTGGTTCCTTGGGTCCATGGCACTTCAACGTCTTCCGTGTATAGTTATGACTTGAGTCGTGGTTCGCATACCACTATTTTAGTATATGGTTTGGGCTCCCTCCCGGCAACCACTGTGTGTTTGTGCTACTTACCTGTTTCTATTGCAAAGTATTGTGTGCATTGTGTATATTTACTGGTAGGAGATATCTGTATGTGTTAGTGAGTATCCTATAATAAATACATATTTTTATAAATACACTGTGTGGTTCTTTTTCACTGAATCTATACCAATAAGATTATGCTCTGGTAAAACAAGCTTCTTTACACTCCTTCTGGACTACGCTTGAAGGCTGTTCTCCACAGCTACCACTTAGAGAACTTTTTATGATTGTCTAAGACCATCAAAATCACCATAAGGGTTGTCAGCATTGGTGCAGGGTGCCCACTTACAAGTGTGCACCATATACCACATCAGTTTATCACTTTTGGTATCAGCTGAATTTACACGCATTTTTGCCTTTGTGTTGTACATTTTCAGTGTTTTGTACCCTCATTTCCTTCTGGATTGGAATGGCAACCGATGATGAGAAAGGGGCATAGAATTCGTAAGAACATCTGCCAAGTTCCCCGAGGGTTGTTCGCCCGTGAGGTGCCTTCCTCTCCACCACACATTTTTTAATTTTTTCACCTGTTTGAGTGTGGAATGACGGACTGTTTGATTGAGGGCAGTTCATTGGACACTTTGAGTTGATTGCCACCCTGTAATTGTAAGTTTCCAAGACACAAGCATTGCTGTGTGTATGGACAGCAAAAACATTGAAGAAAACACACCTCACTGTAAAGAGAAAGGGGGTTGTTTCTGGCACATTGTAATAATAGGTCCAGAGCTAGTGCACTCTCATGTTGAGTAAATAGAATACCTGTCCTTGGTACAGGGATCTTTTTTGTGATTTGATTGATTAGAGTGGAGGGCGTTCCCCTTTGTACCTTCTGTTTCCCTCTTAGCTCCCCTTGTGTTGGTATGTGATGTACGGCGGCTAAACCGTGAGAGTCTTTTTTTAAAAAAAGGTTTTTGAGATAATTTAAGAGCCTTGTTGGACCAATCTGTTCTCTTGCATTGCATTCACGTGTCTCTAGAAGGGCTGAACGGTAATCCCTGTTCCTGGAGAACTGTGTGTCCGTCCCCCAACAAAATAGTCTGCTCAGATGGATAAGAACTGCTTGGCTTTTACAGATGAACAGATCTCTGCGATTTTGTCAGGTCCTTCGTTACTTTCAGGGGCCCCCTTACGAGGCACTACTTCAGCTAGGGAGGAATGGGAGAAGTTGTTGGCACTAAAGAAAAAACAAGTGCGGATAGCACTGCATGGGGCGTTGATGACCGAGTATTATACATCAGGAGTGGCCCCCCCCAGTCTGATAGTTAGGATTGAGCCACGTATATTTTTGGATGATACAAAATTCCGTACAGATTGGAGTTTCATCGCTAATAAATGCACCAGGGATTGGCTCATTCTGATTATAAGTACGGCCCAAGGACTAAGTGAAGAACTCTTAAAAGAGATTCTTGAGCTGGAAGAGAAAATAGCGAATGACACTACTCTTGTGGACAGCAAAGAAGGTAAACTGTCAAAATATCGATTTTTTTATTTCGACTTACACTTATATCGAGTTGCTAATATTGATGGGACAGAATATCGATGTCCAGAATATCGATAGCCAGAATATCGACCCTAAGGTAAGTAATATCGAAATTACTTATATCAATAGCATATATATCGATGTAAGTAATATCGTCATTACTTATATCGATAGCATATATATCGATGTAAGTAATTTCGATTTACTAATATGTGTTAGAAATATTAGTTAAGTATTTAAATTAATTGTTATAATATGTGTTTAATATGTTTTTATAAATAAAAAATATATAAAAGTAAATAATATGTTTTACTACCAGAGCGGGTTGTGGGTTTATAGGGGAATAGGGTGGGAAGTAATTTATTTGTAATTAAATAATTATTTTTCAATGATTAATTTATTTTGCAATTAAATATTATTTGGCAATGAATTATTTTAATTGATTAATTGAATAATTAATTGATAATGTATGTATATTTTTAAGTAAATTATATGTTTTACTACTAGAGCGGGTTGTGGGTTTATAGGGGAATAGGGTGGGAAGTAATTTATTTGTAATTAAATAATTATTTTTTAATGATCAATTTATTTTGCAATTCAATAGTAATTGGCAATGAATTATTTTCATTGATTAATTGATTAATTAATTGCTAATTTATGTATTTTTTTAAGTAAATGATATGTTTTACTACTAGAGCGGGTTGTGGGTTTATAGGGGAATAGGGTGGGAAGTAATTTATTTGTAATTAAATAATTATTTTTTAATGATCAATTTATTTTGCAATACAATAGTAATTGGCAATGAATTATTTTCATTGATTAATTGATTAATTAATTGCTAATTTATGTATTTTTTCAAGTAAATTATATGTTTTACTACTGGAGCGGGTTGTGGGTTTATAGGGGAATAGGGTGGGAAGTAATTTAATTGTAATATTTATTAATTTTGGGTAAATGAGTATTTTTAGGGTTCAGGGTCAGTTTTTAGTTTTTGGGTAAAGGGGTATTTTTAGGGTTCAGGGTTAGTTTTCAGTTTTTGGGTAAAGGGGTATTTTTAGGGTTCAGGGTCAGTTTTTAGTTTTTGGGTAAAGTGGTATTTTTAGGGTTCAGGGTCAGTTTTTAGTTTTTGGGTAAAGGGGTATTTTTAGGGTTCAGGGTCAGTTTTCAGTTTTTGGGTAAAGGGGTATTTTTAGGGTTCAGGGTCAGTTTTTAGTTTTTGGGTAAAGGGGTATTTTTAGGGTTCAGGGTCAGTTTTCAGTTTTTGGGTAAAGGGGTATTTTTAGGGTTCAGGGTCAGTTTTTAGTTTTTGGGTAAAGAGGTATTTTTAGGGTTCAGGGTCAGTTTTCAGTTTTTGGGTAAAGGGGTATTTTTAGGGTTCAAGGTCAGTTTTTAGTTTTTGGGTAAAGGGGTATTTTTAGGGTTCAGGGTCAGTTTTCAGTTTTTGGGTAAAGGGGTATTTTTAGGGTTCAGGGTCAGTTTTCAGTTCTTGGGTAAAGGGGTATTTTTAGGGTTCAGAGTCAGTTTTCAGTTTTTGGGTAAAGGGGTATTTTTAGGGTTCAGGGTCAGTTTCAGGTTTTTGGGTAAAGGGGTATTTTTAGGGTTCAGGGTCAGTTTTCCCTACTGTTGCACCTACTGGAGTGGGAATAGTAATTATTGTTAAGTAATTATATATTATATATGATTTTTAATTATTATTTTTTAAATTAAATATGTATTATTATTATTTTAACCATTATTACATATATTTAAATATGTTTAAGTAATTAATAAGTATTATTTACAGTATTTTTTATGTTATTTTAAATTTAAAAAAATTCGATATTTTTAACAACGATATTTTTAACATCGATATTATTTTTTCGATATTTTGGTACTTACCATGTAGTACATAGGGCGTCGATATTTTTGCTATCGATATAATTACACCGATATTTGTGTAGGTCGAAATTTTGTCTGTCGAAATTCTGTCATAGATCCAGCAAAGAACACCTGCAGAAGATACAGGACGACCTTGCAGACTACAAAAATTTATATGGTTAATCAAAGATTAAGGGACTGACAAAGAATCTGGAGAGGTACACTCATGAGTGGGCTTTCCCTTATGTGAAGGAGGAATATTACCAGCAAGCACCTGAACAGCACTTTGTAGGCAGTAGGCAAAGAGGCAGGGGAGGGAGACAACAGCCCAGACGCACACCCAATAACTGGACGTTTGATAATACGTCAAGTGAGGAAGAGGAAGAACCCCAGCAAAGTAACAGAGTGAGGTTCAATCAACAGAACCGCCAGACCGAAGACCTAGGCACTCTACTACGTTCTTTTTTAGAGCAGGGCCAGAGAACCAACCACAACAGGGGAAGGGGAGCTGCAGGACGAGGCAGAGGGAGAGGCAATCCAACACCCCAATGGCAGACCGTTTCACCCAGGGTGACCCGCAGTCGGGGGCGAACAGAAAACTAAATGAGAGTATTGTAGTGAATCTATCGGATCATAGCTTAACACCTAGTGAGTAACGAGTGCTTAATAAAGGGTTGGGGTTTGTTCCGACGCCTAAACATGATTTATTTAGGTGTCGCATAGAATTCCACGAGACAATGCGGAGAATTAAACTTAAGAAATTCTTCGCAAAAAAAGATAATGACAAAGACACGGACGAATTCCGTGGTACTAATCTGAGAAAACCTTCCACATTTTGCCCTATGTCATCTGCAGTTGGCCCAGAAGTAACAGTATTTGAGGCGAAAGTTCTCCAAGACATTGAGAATCTAGAAAAGTCCCAGGAACGTTCAAATCACACTAACATGACTAGAGAAGACTGGGAGGCAGTTAGAGGACTGGAAAAGAATACCTCGTTGACTATAAAGTCAGCGGATAAAGGAGGGGTGGTGGTGGTCCTTAACACGCAGGATTATGATACAGAGGTACATCGCTTGTTGAATGTGCGCACCAACTACCAACCCCTCAGAAAGGATCCGGTTGATGACCTGTTGAAAACCATTAGAGAAATGGTTGACAAAGCTAAAACCAACAAATGGATATCGGTAAAAGAAGCGGAGTTCCTTGTGAACAACACCCCCAGGACTCCGGCATTCTATATTTTACCCAAGATTCACAAACCTACCCGCCCGCCGCCGGGTAGACCGATAGTATCGGGTATACAATCAGTGTTGGAACCCCTTTCGCAGTATGCGGATTATTTTTTATGCGAGTCAGTGTTGAATCAACGGTCATTTGTTAAGGATACTACTGATGTTCTAAATATGCTGGAGAGCACTCCGTACAACCCTAGTTCCCAGTTTCTGGTGACTATCGATATTGAATCCCTGTACACGAGTATCCCCCAGGACGCGACGCTGGTGGCAGCGGCACGCGCTCTGGGGGATCTCGAATGGTTCTATGATGCTCCACAATCATTCGTCATGGAATGTATAGAGTTGGCACTTACCCGCAATTATTTCGGATATAAGGACCAGCTGTACTTACAAACCTCTGGAACGTCTATGGGGGCCACTATGGCCCCCAGCCTGGCATGCATTTATGTTGGCCGGTTCGAGAAGCACATCGTCTATCCTGATACCAACCCCTTCCAGCGGCACATTTGCCTCTGGAAGAGATATATAGACGATGTGCTCTGCATTTGATCAGGGACTGAGGAATCCCTTCTTGAGTTTGTGACATGGTTGAACTCACAGGACCAGAGTTTGAGATTTACTTGGTCATACAGCCATACCTCTGCTGTGTACCTGGACCTTGAAATCGAAGCACATAGTGATGGTGGACTTGGCACCAGGGTACATCAGAAGTTGACTGATAGAAATTCGCTTCTCATGTACCAGTCATATCACCCCAGAGCTCTCCGTGATAACCTTCCGGTGGGCCAATTCCTACGGTACCGGAGGAATTGTTCTACCACCAGGGATTTCTTGGAACAGTTGGATGACTTGACCAGAAAACTTGAACAACGCAGCTATCCCTGTAAAGTGATCAAGAATGCGAGGAAGAGGGCCCTTAATACACCACGGAGTGCCCTGCTCGAACATACCAACAGAGAAAGAAAAGATTGCCTCCCCGTGGTGATGACTTTTGACCCAATGGCGACAAAAATTAGACAGTCCATCAGGAAACATTGGGCCTTATTGTCTAATAAGGATTTTTGTATGCCACCGCCAAGATTTGCTTTTAAAAGGTCAGGCAACTTGAAGGACAGGCTTGTCCATACCCGCGCTCCCTTACCGCAGAGGAATGATCCCACAACCGTACCTAATGGGCACTACCCGTGTGGAATGTGCTCAGTCTGTCCGTTAACAACTAAAAACACGAGCGTGATTCTGAGTTCAGGGAAGGAATGTTTTTTGAACCACTTTAGCAATTGCAACACCACCAATGTGGTTTACAGATTGCTGTGTTGTTGTGGTCTCCAATACATTGGTTTGACCACACGAAAAATTAAAGTGCGTATCCAGGAACACCTAAGTACCATCAGGTCAGGTAAACTAACTACAAAATTAGTCCAGCATTGTCACAAAGAAAAACATGGTTTCACTTGGACCGTGCTCGAGACAGTGAAGGGCAACCCACAAAATATGGAGACAGTACTTCTAAACAAGGAAGCAAGATGGATATATGGAGAACACAGTGACACACAGGGTTTGAATGAAATTATTGAATGGAATAAACTGAAATAAATCCTTGTGGGTATATTAGGATGGGCATTTGCCCTCTGAGTAACTAGAACACTCCCCATGCAAACAGGTGTTTTTCGCTGTCCATAATGAGTTCACACTGTATTTGCCTGGCTCGGACTGACCGGTGTCCTGCAATGTTGAGCAATACCTATAAGATGAAAGTAGCTTTAAAGGCTTCATATTTTTGATCATTCCGTTTTCCCATAACGACAATGACACCAATTTCTGATAACAGTGTTAATTTTTATTTGTCAACCTTAGGCGTGCACGCAAGAATTACAATGAGATCCCAGCACCAGTATATTGGTTGGACTGCTTCTGACCCGCGCTCCGCCATGTGGAGCAAGATACATACTATGTATGAATGTATTGTCAGGATCGCTGCAATTTTAAGATTTCTATAATGACAATTTACCTGTATTAAGTTGTTATTCACAAATGGGCGCGCAGCAACTAATTTAGCTCACATGGCCAGTGGTTTAGAGTTAAACTATGTGCAAATAGCATTAACGATACTGATACAAACATCAGAAACACTACATTCAAAGATGGCGCCTACAGGAGTGTAAACTAGTAGGCACTTCTGAGCATGCCTGGGAAGTCACG
Source organism: Lissotriton vulgaris (assembly GCF_964263255.1). NCBI lineage: Eukaryota > Metazoa > Chordata > Amphibia > Caudata > Salamandridae > Lissotriton > Lissotriton vulgaris. Next base: position 310,039,183 of record NC_141698.1, read on the forward strand.
TGACCGGACTACCCCCGGTCTCGCTGCAATCAACATTTGGTTAAATAACCCAGGCAGCGAGCAAGCGGCGTTCCTGGGACGAGTTGAAGTCCAGGTTACGAAGTTGTACGGTAAGGAGAGGGGTATAAGGCTTGAGTAGAAGTACCCGGCGAAGAGGAAGAGTGACATGGAGAATCCGTGAGCACGGGTTACTCTTTAACTAAGTTTCAAGTATTCAGACGCTGGCGCGGTGACTCGCGCAGCTCAGCAGTTATATGAGAGCAGGCTAGGTGTTCCATGTGGACGGAGTTTGGCCTCATAGCACTGTAGAGATGAGGGATAGAGCTTTCCACAAGAGGGCTGAGTGGAGAATAATCGGCTTATGAGTATGCTGTGCAGTTGGTGTCTTCATAGTTTACGCATGTAGGCTCTCAGCACAGGTTGACGATCTGATGGTTTTACCGTTTGCAGATTGACATACCAATCGACACTAAACAAAGAGGATGGTGGCCTGATCAGCTGGTATGAGAAGACAGGGCTGAATCAGGGTAAATAGTCCCTTATCCTTTGACCCTAATACATGTTTCTAGAGAAATAAGATGTCCAGATTGGTGCCACAACAAGGTTTTTAATGGTCCTATACTGGTGTGTGTTTTCTAACTCAACAGTGTCCAGAAAGAGGTGTCCACAATCGGTGCAGTGACCGAGTGTTAATACCCTGATGAATCTGCCAAAAGCATTGGGGCAGTGAAACATGTCGGTATCAGGTATTGGTATGCATTATTAAGCTACCAGCCATTTTAATTCACCAGCACACACTAATACAACCAATAAAGATATATAGTGAGTGTGTCTGATGATTTTATGTCACTCGTTTATGTTGGTCACACTAGTTGGCTATTGTTGTAAGCTTTCTGTCTAGCACCTCTTTACACGCATTTTTGCCTTTGTGTTGTACATTTTCTGTGTTTTGTACACTCATTTCCTTCTGGATTGGAATGGCAACCGATGATGAGAAAGGGGCATAGAATTGGTAAGAACATCTGCCAAGTTCCCCGAGGGTTGTTCGCCCGTGAGGTGCCTTCCTCTCCACCACACATTTTTTCATTTTTTCACCTGTTTGAGTGTGGAATGATGGACTGTTTGATTGAGGGCAGTTCATTGGACACTTTGAGTTGATTGCCACCCTGTAATTTTAAGTTTCCAAGACACAAGCATTGCTGTGTGTATGGACAGCAAAAACATTAGAGAAAACACACCTCACTGTAAAGAGAAAGGGGGTTGTTTCTGGCACATTGTAATAATAGGTCCAGAGCTAGTGCACTCTCATGTTGAGTAAATAGAATACCTGTCCTTGGTACAGGGATCTTTTTTGTGATTTGATTGATTAGAGTGGAGGGCGATCCCCTTTGTACCTTCTGTTTCCCTCTTAGCTCCCCTTGTGTTGGTATCAGCTGAATTGGGCCTATTGAAAGCAGACCGCCATAAATTGGCAGATAGAGTCAAGGATTCGGAGACCATCATAACCAAACGGCAACCGTAAAAGAGGGCTCTGAGTGCACAACTTTTGGGCCTAACAGACTGGATGGGCAAGCTTGAGCTCAGAGCAACAGATGCAGAAGGATGCAATAGTTGGACCAATCAGAGAATAATGGGTCTGATCGAGGGCTCAGAGGGATTTGACATGGTGGACTACCTGTAGATGTAGCTGCAGGCTGAAGTGGCCCAGGTCAAACTGGTCCCCTTCTTCTGACTTGAAAGGGCACACAGGGCACCACCCAGTCCAGTGGTCACTAAATCGCTAAACTGAAAGGACAAACACACCCTTTTGCAGTGCCCACAAAAGGTTGGCCCATTCAGATTGGGCAGTGGTCAGGTAATACTTTTTCCTGCTACACCGCTGCTGTCCAGGCCAAAATGGCCTTTTTTCCTTGGAGGTCAAGAAGGTGCTGTGCGAGGAGGGCCTTCACTACTCACTCCTATTTCTAGGCAAAAGGAAAAACCTGGACGATGGCAAGTCACACTTCAGCCAGGAACTGAAGGACGCGTGGTCCTGGATTGAGGCGTACAAGTCAATCAATCAATCAGTGACACTTATAAAGCGCGCTACATACCCGTGGGGTCTCAAGGCGCTGGGGGGGGGGGAGCCGCTACTGCTCGAACAGCCAGGTCTTCAGCTTCTTCCCGAAGGAGAGGTGGTCTTGGGTCAGGCGCAGGTCGGTCGGGAGGGAGTTCCAGGTCTTGGCGGCCAGGTGGGAGAAGGACCTTCCTCCTGTAGTCGCTCTTCGGATGCGGGGGACGGCGGCGAGGGCGTGGTTGGCTGATCGGAGGTGGCGTTTGGGAGCGTAGAAGTTGACTCGGCTGTTGAGGTAGCTCGGGCCTTGGTCGTGTAGGGCTTTGTGTGCGTGGGTGAGGAGGCGGAAGGTGATTCTTTTGTTGACGGGGAGCCAGTGAAGGTCTCGCAGATGTCCGGAGATGTGGCTGGTTCGTGGGATGTCGAGGATGAGTCTGGCTGAGGCGTTCTGGATCCGCTGGAGTCTCTTCTGGAGCTTGGCGGTGGTCCCGGCGTAGAGGGCGTTGCCGTAGTCCAGTCGGCTGGTGACGAGGGCCTGGGTGACGGTCTTCCTGGTCTCGGTGGGGATCCACCAGAAGATCTTCCGTAGCATGCGTAGGATGTTGAAGCATGCCGAGGAGACGTTGTTGACTTGCCTGGTCATGGAGAGGGAGGAGTCCAGGATGAAGCCCAGGTTGCGTGCATGGTCTGTCGGTTTGGGTGCGGTGCCCAGGGCGGGAGGCCACCAGGAGTCGTCCCAGGCGGAGGGAGAGGAGCCCAGGATGAGGACCTCCGTCTTGTCCGAGTTCAGTTTCAGGCGGCTGGTCGTCATCCACTCGGCTACCTCTTTCATCCCTTCGTGCAGGTTGGCTCTGGCGGCGGCGGGGTCGTTGGTCAGGGAGTGGATCAGCTGGGTGTCGTCGGCGTAGGAGATTATGCTGAGGTTGTGTTTGCGTACGATGGCCGCGAGGGGGCTCATGTAGACGTTGAAGAGGGTGGGGCTCAGAGATGATCCTTGGGGGACGCCGCAGATGACTTCGGTGGCCTCTGACTTGTACGGTGGTAGGCGGACTCTCTGTGTTCTCCCGTCGAGGAAGGAGGTGATCCACTCCAGCGCCTTGTCCTGGATTCCGACGTTGCTGAGGCGCCGTACTAGGGTGCGGTGGCAGACCGTGTCGAATGCCGCGGAGAGGTCTAGGAGGATGAGGGCCGCTGTTTCTCCATTGTCCATCAGGGCTCGGATGTCGTCGGTGGCGGCGATGAGGGCGGTCTCGGTGCTGTGGTTGGCTCGGAAGCCGGACTGTGAGGGGTCGAGGGATCCGTTCGTCTCGAGGAAAGCGGCCATCTGCTTGTTGACGGTCTTCTCGATGACTTTGGCTGGAAACGGGAGGAGCGAGATGGGGCGGTAATTCTTGAGGTCGGTGGGGTCCGCTGTTGGTTTCTTGAGTAGGGCGCTGAGTTCGGCGTGTTTCCAGCTCTCGGGGAAGATGGTGGTGTCGACGGATGTGTTGATGATGTCTCGCAGGTGGGGTGCGATGACAGCGTCGGCTTTGTTGAAGACGTGGTGAGGGCAGGGGTCGGTCGGTGATCCGGAGTGGATGGAGTTCATCGTGCGGATGGTGTCTTCGGTGCTGATCGGGGTCCAGGCGCGGAGGGTGGTGGTGGGGGGTGGTTGTTCGGTCATGGTGTGCGTTGGTTGGTTGTTGAAGCTGTTGTGTATGTCCGCGATCTTGTTGTGGAAGTATGAAGCCAGGGAGTTGCAGAGGTCTTGCGATGGGGTGATGTCGTTGTTTCCTGCGCTGGGGTTGGAAAGCTCTTTGACGATGTTGAAGAGTTCCTTGCAGTTGTGTGCGTTGTTGTCCAACCGGTCCTTGAATGCTGTTTTCTTGGCGGCGCGGATCAGCTGGTGGTGTTTCCGGGTGGCAAGTTTGAAGGAGGTCCTGTTGTCCGGTGTCGGTTCCCTTCTCCAGACTTTCTCGAGGGCTTGGCAGTTCTTCTTGGAGCTCTTGAGTTCGTCGGTGAACCATGGGGCTTTCTTGCTGCCGGGTCTGCTGGGCGGGGTCCTCAGTGGGGCGAGTTCGTCCGCGCAGTTGCTGATCCACTTCGTGAGGTTGTCGGCGGCCTGGCTGGGGTTCGCTGAGCTGGCAGGAGGGTGCTGGCTCAGGGAGGTGGCGAGCTGGTCTGCTGTGATCTTGTTCCAGCTTCTGCGGGCGGTCTGTTGCTGGTGGTGGTGGGTCGTTGTTTTCTTGAAGGTGAAGTGGACGCAGCTGTGGTCCGTCCATTGAAGCTCTGTGGTGTGGCTGAAGTTGATGTCCTTGCTGGATGAGAAGACAGCGTCGAGTGTGTGTCCGGCGAGGTGGGTGGGGGTGGACACCAGTTGCTTGAGTCCCAGGTTGGTGAGGTTGTCGAGCAGGGTGCTGGTGTTGCGGTCGTTGTTGTTCTCCAGATGGAAGTTGAGGTCTCCCAGGAGGATGTAGTCAGCGGAGGGGAGGGCATGTGGGCTGACGAAGTCGGCGATGTCCTCGCTGAATTGTGTGCGTGGTCCAGGGGGTCGGTAGATCAGGGTGCCTCTGAGGGTGGTGTTCGGGTTGGTGTGGATCTGGAAATGCAGTACAAGTGGGATAGAGAGGCTAACTCTGGCCCCGGCAGATCAAGGGGGACAAAGAAGAAGCAGGCACCGGTCATGGTGCACCTGCTGTATCTGTTCTGGGATGGAGGCCGGCAGAGGGCCTCGCTTGCAACCCTTCACCACCCACCTCTGGAGGGGGGACTCAGAATTCCTGATTTTGAACTATACCACATGGTGAAACAGCTTCAGTGGAAGACAAAGTGGCTGGATGGGGTGGGACTACAGGAGCTAGGATTGATTGACCCTGAACTAAACCAGGGGAGACTGCTGTCAAAGCTGCTCCAGCTCTCACTGAGAATCCGGTGGCTCAGACTCCTCCTGGCAATGACCTTGAGCTGTTGCTATCTCTATCTTAAGCAAACGGGTGGCACAGTGCTTTAAGCTTCAGAGCTACCGCTGGTATGGCTGATACACAGGGACCACTCACATACATTAGGGCAGGGCGGATGGGTATTTGGAAAAAGGCAGGGATAGTAACAGTGAGCAACTGTTACCACTGGGGCACCCTCATCCAACTACCAGATCTGATGGAGCAAACTGACATATTGGCCGGCCAATTTTTACCAATGAGGCACTATCATGTACAAAGAAGTGTGCACAGATCTCACATCCACGGACCATTTACCACTGGCGGATAGACTTAGCACACACCAGTCATGGCAGTCATGAACAAGTTACTTACCTTTGGTAACAACATATCTGTAGAAGACATAGATTAGTTATAGATTCTTTACATTTAGAATTACCCCAGGTGTTAGACTGGATCCAGCTAATTTTCTAATCAGCAGTACCCCTAAGCCGCTGGCGTCGAGGTCACCGTAATGACGTTGCGTATCTACTTAGACGCCGCACTCGTGCACTGACGTCAGTTCTTTCTTTTTCCGCGTCAGTCAGTGCAGATCCGGAGAGAGCAGTACCTCCAGTCACTTTTCGACTGACTTTTTTGCGACTTTGGGTGACACCGTTTTTTGAGTCTTCGAATCCTGGTGCATGCAGGGATGTCCAGTCGTCCTAGGCCTGGCTTTAAGGCTTGCGACACCTGTCGCACGCTGATGTTCATTATGGACCTGCACCGCATCTGACTGCGGTGCCAGATGCGTGACCATGATCCCAAGTTGTGCTCCGACTGCTGGATGATTAATAAGAAGTCTTTGCGGGAGCTGTCCTGAAAGCTTCTCGAGGCCCAGCAGTCCGCTCCATGCAGTTCAAGGTCCTGGTCGCATGGGAGGTCAAGAGATCAGTTGTGGAGTCATTACCACTCGTCATCAAAGTCTTTGCACTCCTCAGGTAAGTCGAAGCACAAGAAGAAGTCGAAGAAGCATTGTCGCTCTTCCCCTTCTCGCCATCTGTCAGCTGATGCGACGAGGGATGCAGGTGGTGCCCGTCCCACGGCTCCGCGTGCGGACCCTGAAGGGTCGAAACTGAGTTTCTCGCCCTTTCTGGGAGCCGGAGCGACCCATGCCCAGCTCCAGAGTTTCTGCAAAGCGATACATGCCATCTTTGGGCAGCCCGTCTCCACCAGCGTGCCTTAGGGCTCCGCAGACTCGGCTGGTGGACCTGTGTCTTTGACACCGCAGGGTCCCCCTGGATCCAGACCTGAATCTGGATCTGTGCTGGTCGACCTTTATAACACCTCCCCCGGCACCGAGTTCACCAGCACCATGTTGGCACCAGATGCTGGTTGTGTCCCTAGCCAGCAGCGAACCCGGCCTCCACCCTGACTTGGACACGGAGCCGGACCAACATTGACCGATGCTGGATCTGAAGCTGAGCGGTACTTGTGTACCTCTGTTCTACCCTGCTGTTCCTACAGGCCATATTGGAACCAGAGGAGGATGAGGAGGACTGGGAGGGGTTGTAGACCCTTTCGCTGATCAGTTGGATGAACAAGACTGGAGAGAGGAGTTGAGGGAAGCCAGTAGTCTGGATACTTCCCAGACCTTGGCATGATGTCTCCTCCTACATTGGCTATGGAGGAGGGTGCTTCATATGCAGTGGTGTTGCGTAGGGTGGCCGAGGCCCTCAGCCTCGAGCTACCTACAGTGCTGGTCAGGATGAATCTCCTGACGGAGGTACTTCAACTATCAGCAGCTTCTTCGGAGCCCCTGCTGCCTTTCAAAGTCCTTACTGACATCCTTTTGGGCACCTGGTCCAAGCCCAACACAGGTTCTCCTGTGGATAGGATGATTGCCCAACACCACTGCCTGGCTCTGGGTGACCCCTCTTTTCTCTCCCAACACCCCACCCCTGAGGGCTTGGTGGTCCAAGCCTCTACGTCCAAAGGTGCATTCCCTAATGCTCCACCTGATAGGGAACCAAGAAGCTGGACCATCGTGGGAAGAAGATGTTTTCTTCCTCCTGCTTGGGACTGCGTCAGTAAACACTGCATGTATGTTGGGCTGTTACACCCACTCGGTGTGGGATACGGTAGTGTAGGTGCTGGAGTAGTCCCGGGCCATGCCCTCCTGTGCAGTCGATGAGGGGAAAGATGCAGCCATGTTTACCATAAGATATGGACTTGACACCACGACTCGCTAGGGAGGATGATGTCAACGTCGGTAGCCACTTTACACTACGCCTGGCTGAGATCGACTGATTTTTTCTGGGGATGTCCAACCTACCTTGCTGGACATGCCTTTTGATGGCCATCGCCTGTTCAGCGACAAAGCAAATAATGCACTAGAGCGCTTCAAGGACTCCTGGGCTACAGCAAAGTCCTTGGGCCTCTCCAACATCCAGCCTGCGCAGTCTGCTTTTTGCCCTTTTTGTGGCTACGGAAGAGGTGCCCCACCAGGTTACACCCAGAGCCACATGCTGGCGTGAACTGTCCAGCACCAGTGCAGTCAGGGATGTGGGACCCACCGTTGTGGGTCTGGGGGTCAGCAAGCGGGCCAGTGCACTAGAGCCCCCTCTGCAGCAGTCTCCAAACCCTCCTAGTCTGACCTTTCAGGGCCACCAATCGCCAGTGGGCAGCAGTATTCACCATCACCTCCCCCACTGGCGCACCATCACGTCGGCAGGTGGGTATTGCAAATAGTCCCAAGGGGCTACACCCTCCCCTTCGACACTACCCCTCCATCCATGTCACTGCAGCACCATCACATGTTGGAGGATCATCTGGCCTTTCTCCAACAGGAAGTTACAGCTCTCTTGGCCAAGGGAGCCATCAAGCAAATTCCTGCCCCAGAACTAGGTTGTGGTTGCTATTCCCACGAAGGACAAAGGCCTGCGTCCTATCTTGGATCTCATGAATGTCAACCGCTTCCTCCAGAAGTAGAAGTTCAAAATTTTGATACTAGCTCAGGCCCTGTCTGCCCTCAACCCTGGTTGGTAGCATTGAACTTGCAGGATGCTTACTTTCACATCCCCGTCCTGACTGGCCACCGGCGTTACCTGTGGTTCATGGTAGGCCATGAGCACTTTCAGTTTACCATGCTCCCCTTTAGCCTTACCAGCACCCCTCAGGTGTTCACGAAAGTGATGGTGGTGATCGCAGTTCATCTGTGCAGATCAGCGGTTCCAGTCTTCCCCTATCTTGACAACTGGCTGTTGAAGGCAGGCTTGCCCCAAGCAGTCATCTCCCACCTCCAGACTACAGCAGACCTCCAGCATTTGCTGGGGTTCACTGTAAATGTGCCAAAGTCATACCTGATTCCCTCACAGAAGCTCCTTTTCACCGGAGCTGTTCTGGACACGATGCAGTTTCAGGCTTATCCTCTTGATCAGCGAGTCCAGTGTGTGTGTGCTATGATTCAGATTTTTCAGCCTCTGTCCCTGGTTTTGGTCAGAATGACCCTGAGGCTGCTGGGCCTCATGGCCTCCTGGATCCTGCTGGTGGATCATGCCAAGTGGCATATGCAGGCTCTGCAGTGGAACCTGAAGTTCCAGTGGGCACAGCATCAGGGGAATCTGTCCGATTGTGTTCAGATCTCAGAGGGCACTGCGTGACAATTACAGTGGTGGCTAACAAAGCAGAATTGGGTCAACAGCAGATCCCTCTTCCAACCAGAGTTCACAGTGGTGATGGATGCATCACTTCTGGGGTGAGGCAGCCACATGGGAGAGGCAGATATCAGAGGCCTCTGGGCTCCAGCCGAGTCCAGGCTCCACATCACCCTTCTGGAGATCTGGGCAATCCGTCTTGCACTAAAATCATTCCTTTCCTCTGTCTGGGGAAGAGAAATGCAGATGTTCATGGACAACACCACCACCATGTGGTACGGCAACAAACATGGCGGGGTGGTGTTGTGGACCCTATGTCAAGAGGCTCTCTGTCTCAGGACATGACTAGAACATCAGGGAATATCCTTAGTGGTTCAACACCTGGCAGGTTCTCTGAACACCAGGGCAGAAAACTTTGCTGCAGGTGCATGATGGATCACGAATGGCATCTTCACTCAGAGGTGGTGCAAGTACTCTTTCAGCAATGGGGAGAGCCTTACTTAGATCTATTTGTCACCGAAGAGAACAAGCAATGTCAGCAATTCTGTGTGTTGGAATTTCCAAGGCAGCTCTCGCTCTGCAACGCTTTTCATCATGAGTGGAGTTGTGGTCTTCTATACGCCTATACCACTTCTGCCCAGAGTGCTGAAGAAGATCAAGCACAATCGGGCCAAGTCATTCTTGTGGCTCCAGATTGGGCTCGAAGAGTCTTGTATCCTGAGCTGTTACACATGGCCACCGATCATCTGATCAGACTGCCTCTTCGGGAGGATCTTCTGTCGCAGCAGCAGGGGACGGTCCTCCACCCGAAACTGTCCAGTCTCCACCTCCTTACATAGAGATTGAACGTTGACATCCTTCGACCTTCCTCTAGAAGTCTGTAATGTTATCTTGACCCCTCTGCTAAGTCGGTATACACCTGCAGATGGAACCAATTTGTGGCATGGTGCACAGAAAAGGCTGTGGATCCCCTTTTTGCCCCTCTTTCTGAGGTTCTCTTGTTCCTCCTTTCTTTGGCCCAGCAGCGCTCTGCTCTGGGCACTCTAAAGTGCTACCTCTCAGTCATTTCAGCTTTTCTTAGGCTTCCTGATCAGCCTTCTATTTTCGAGTCCCATGTTGTAAATCGCATCCTTAAGGGTATTACTCGTCTTTTTCCTCTATTCCTTTCGCAATGCCCCAGTGGGACTTGAACTTAGTTCTAACTTAGCTTATGTGCACTCCCTTTGAGCCACTACATAACTGTCCTCTCAGACATTTGACTTTAAAGACTGCCTTTCTGGTTGCCATCACCTCTGCCTGCAGGGTGAGTGAGCTCCAATCTTTTTCTTCAAAACCTCCTTTTTTGGCTTTTCTGGCTGATCATCCGGACAAGGATGTCCTTCGAACTCGACCTTCTTTCCTCTCAAAGTGGTTACTTCTTTCCACATTAGTCAAACCATCACTTTGCCCACCTTCTTACTGCCTCCACATCCTTCTAAGGAGGAAGAGAGGCTCCACTGTCTGGATCCAAAATGTGCGCTTTCATTTTATATGGATTGCACAAAGCAGTTCTCGGTGGATGACCAGCTATTTGTTGTGTATGTGGGTGCCAAAAAAGGTTGGGCCGTGCACAAACAGACCATCTCCAGGTGCATCGTTTTGTTCATAAATGCTTGCTATTCTTTTGCAAAGAAAGAGCCTCCAGTGGGACTGCGCACCCATTCCACCAGGACGACGGCAGCAAACACTGCTTTGGGACGTGGTGTCCCCCTCAATGACATCTGTCAGGCAACTACGTGGGCATTGTAGGAGAGTAGGATCTGCTTTCTATGGTTACCCCCATTTTTGTTGTATTTCACTGGGTTTTCGACTTTAGTCTGGCTGTGGCCCTGCTAATCAGGACCACAGCCTAGCTTTTCGCTCTCTAATTGATTGCATGTACTTTAGATACATACCAGATTGGTTACTGAGTACCTTGTGAGCCCCTAGTAAATGGTACGTTAGGTACCAAGGGCATAGGAACCCCAGGTACCAAGGGCATAGGTGCCCCAGGTACCAAGGGCTTAGGTACCCCAGAGGCCTACTAGGAGCTGAAGCATGTATTATGCCACCTTTGGGAAGCCTTCCAAAATGGCCCCACAGGTCTGCTCTTGCAGCCTGGGTAAGGTGGTAAAAGCACCCCTTACTTAGAAATAGTATACCTATATCTCCCTATATTTATAGACACATATTTACCTATAAGTCACTCTTATGGCAGGCCTTGACAATCCTGAAGGCAGAGTGCTTGGTTTTGTGTGAGAGGGTGCCCTAGCAAGAGCTGAGCCCCTCTGCAGCATTCGGAAACCCTTCCTTATAGATGTTCTATGATGTAGCCATACCATAGATCCTTAAGTGCATTATAATCCTCGCATTTAATGCTAACTTTGGTTTGGCTTTATAAAAACATGTAGTGTTAAGTGTCAAACACTTTGAAATACTATCCCCCAGCCAGTTCTGGTGGTGGGGGTAGCATTCCACCCTTCTAGAGGGATAAGAAATGTACACACTTACTTTCCTGGTAAATGTTTAAAAGAGCCTCAGAATCACAAAATGGATGTTGGTGCCACAGACACGAGTCTGCCCTCCTGATGCTGGACGAAACTCCAGCAGGGGAGGCCTGGACAATAGGTTTGCTGTCCAGGGAGGTGCCAGCACCTCCTCAGACATGTTTTAGTGTATTGGGGCAGGGTGGGTTGCATTCAGTGAATGCTTTTCAGACACTGCCTGTGGCACACAAGGAGCTCCATGCATTTCCCAGTTCAAACCGGTTGCTGGGGCACTCAACCCCAGCTCTGGTGCAAAACTGGACAAAGGGTAAGGGGTGTAACCACCGCCTCCCGAGATCCTCCCATAGGTGGCACCCTAGAGTTAGTCCAACCCCTAAACTTGGTATAAGTATAGGAACCCAGTCACTAGGACTTTAGATTACCCTGGACGAAACTCTGAAGATGAAATCGTGGACCTTCGACATTCCATATCGACTGGAAGATGGAAGAAATCTCCCTTGGGGTCAAAGAGTGACTCCCCTCCTCAAACTAGCAGTGAAGAAGCATCTTGCTGGTCTGCATTTTTAACGTTCCCGATGGATCCCAAAGAATCGAGCGACACAGGACACAGACTTCCAGACATCGCCGAGGCTGACACGAGTTCCCAGCAAAGCTGAGACCTGTGGCTATCACAAGAGACGTGGGACCGGAACTCCTGTACATCCTGCAAGTTTGCAAGTGCACCTACTTCCCGAAGTTTCCCGAAGTTGTGCATTGGGCTATTTGTTGCCTTTGCCCCTAGCTCCTTTTGCACTGAAGCTGAGAGACCTACACTCCACGAGTGTTCCGTGGGCCTGCTTTATTCACTGCAGCTCAAGTCTCCTTCACAATCTCTAGTCTGTTGGCTAGTGGGTCTCCACGAAGGAAAATCCTTTATTTCTTGAGTTTTCCTGGTTGCTCCAGATTTGCCCTGACTCCCATCCAAAGGATGAATCCCTCAGATCTTGCTGGTCTGCACCAAAGCCAATCTTGTCATCCTGCATGGGTTGCTGTAGTCAAGGCTTGTTGGGTCCAATCTGGATACCAACACCGCAGCACTCGACATCCAATGTGTGACAGCTTTAATCCAGCTCCTGATTGTCATCGATGCCTCCTGGACCTCGTGGCTGAAGAGTCAAGCTTCAACTACTTCACCTTGAAGCACCCAATATCGGCAGGCATCTTACTGTCACCATCCTGGTCACTGGCTAGTGACCCAGACTCTGTCCCCTTTGCTTTGAGGTTATTCAGATCTCTGATCCACCCTTTGATCAATCCGGACACTTTTCTCCTGGTCGCCTGCAGCACTTCTTTGCAGCTCTCCATAGGAATCGACGACGAAACCCGACACAAAAAGCCACCTATGCACCCGGCTTCCCTGGGTGAGGTAACACGTGTACTTTGTGCTCCTGCGGGTCTCGACTCTTGAAGTGTCTAGTAATGAAGGGGTTCCCTCAAATTCCACTCCTAAGTGTCCTAAATCTTTAAATGTTAAATGCCGTATACTTGTAAAGCGCACAGCTGCCCCAGCAAAGGGGTGTCCCAGCGCTGTATACCGCTGGGGATCCCATCCTGGCTTTCCCTGTGAGTTGGTCCCTCCAGGGCATTCTCAAGGTGAAGACAAGCATCCCCGGCACTGATGGGGCCATTAGTAGAGATTAAGCAAGCTATTGCCTAGAGTTGCTGAGTGGGACCCATGGTTGGAGTAGGCACAGAGGCGAGAATTATCGAGTCCGCTGACCATGGCCCAAGACCCTGCTGCGTCGGGAATCGAACCCTGGTCCCGGGCCGACCTCTGCTTCTGGGTCTGTCGCCTCTAACCAGTGAGCCACACCACTCCACTTTGTAACTTTAACTTTCCTCATAGAAGTCTATGATGATTTGTGGCTGTGTTTATACACTGCACGCGTACCCCGTGGGTCTCCTGTGTCCCTACCTTGGGTGGTTCCTGGTTGCCCCAGCAGTTCTACAGGCCCTAGGCCTCACTTCTAACTCTCACATGGTTCTTATACCAATATTTTAGTGTCATTGGAATGAGCCTTGCATTTACACTGTGTTAAGTTGGCAGGAGCTTATTAGAAGTTTCAAAACCACTTTTTTCCTTTCTGCTGCCTTTGCACACAGCACACATTATTATAAATGTTTAGAGTTTAGCAGAGTATTTTGCTTCACACAAAAATAATATGTTTTTCTATATTAGCAGCCTTGCTTGGTAAGCTTTGTCTGAACAGTGAGTGCCGATGCCTTGAAAGGTTATTTCAACACAGTGGTTGTTGTTCGGACTGATCAGCGCACGTTCTAGACATAACATATATGCAGCTGTGGCCACCTCTGAATTTGGCGCGTTTATTAATGGACGGCGTAGGCATGATCACACACACTTGGAAGAAAATTTGCATGCAGAGAGCAGTTGCAGAAACTGATGTGATCCATTTCTGCTAGGACCAGAGGTATGGGGCCGCCCTTGTAATCCCAAGAGACCTACTGCATGTATAAAATAACCTACTAGCAAGGGAGGGTGAGATATAGGTGTATTCTAACCTGTTTCGATTTAGCATTGTAATATGCTTTCTCCCTTTGTATTTTATGGAATAGTAACTATGCTGATAATCGTGTTGCTCATAATATGTTTGCTTGTATTAGATAAGATACTGCGCATGAGAACACGGCATTAGAAATACATATTTCAAACTTGCTTGTGTCCTTTTACTCCCTGTTTTGGACTGGTATGAGAGTATAACAATAGTGTTCATGTGTTCCACATTGCTTCTAAGTTCCATGTTCTGGGTTTTCTAATCATTGGTGTTATGAAAGAACCAATGAGACACTGATTGCTAGCCTGGTAGGGGATTTTGGCTACTAAGGTGAGTTTTGATACACCCTAATTCACTGAGGTACCACGTCTCTATGCACAGTTCTGTGCATGAGCAGAATAACTGCTACATTAGTATATGGTTTGTGAGGCCCCTAGGGCAAAACGTATACTGTGCTATTTACTGTGTGCTATTTAAGTCCTGGTATTGCACTTTGGTCTCTAGCCTAATAAAGAGACTATAGGGGTTGTGTTAAGAATAAATACATATATTTTTTATATATACCTTGTTGGGTGTACTTTCATTTGATCATTCAAGAGATTATAGACTGGTAAAACAAGCTGCTTTACATTCCTTCAAGACTTAGCCTTAAGGCTGCTCTCCACAGCTACCACAAGGATAGCTTTCTATGAAGGTTGTCTTAACCTACCATCAATAAGGGTCGTTTGGACTGGTGCAAGGTGCCCACTAGAATAGTGGACATCATATGCCAGGCCAACTTCTCACATTGGTGTGCAGCATGTGGGATTCCAGCTTGCATTGGTGTACCAGATAATCTTGAGAATATCATTTGAAAAATCATTAAATGTACCATAGGTATATACAAGACAAGCTACGAATACAGTGAGTTCTACTGAACTTAGAGTTGTGTGTCAAGGGCTTAGCACACCGTTTCTACAATTCAAGAGAGGTTTAGTAGGAAACCAAATAGTGTAGGTAGGTGCATACGCCACACCTCACTAGTCATGTATTCAAAGGAGGGACCCAGAGGATCTACTCCAGATGTCAGTCAGGAACAGACATTTAAATATGACACCTTTCCTTTCCAAGAGTTAAGGACTTAGTGTGCCATGGGAAAAGTGAGGCCAGGACAGAACCCCAATACCCAACGCCTTATAGAGGTGTTGATGCTTGATGACTTTATGAAGGCATCAGATCCTATAAGAGTAGACAATGGAGCGGATACATCAGAAGAAAAGAACCCTGGTGGGTTACCCCACCAGGACTCTGAAGATAATGAAGACCAGGTAGGTGACAATGGCCTAGACCTGGGGAATCCAGATCTGCCTGGAGATGAGGAAGGCCAAAGAGGCCCAAGCCTTGTCCTCCCAGGTAGAATTGGTGGTGTGCCAAGAAGGAATAGATCTCCTTCACAGGAGTCTAATCATTCCGGTGCATCTGAAGGGTCTTCTGCCTCTGCTCATAGGCGGGGTACCTCACTTAATAAGAGGGAGCATATTGCTTGGATGAAATAATCCTAGCTTAGGATAAGGAGATAAGAAGTAGTCTTACAAAAAGAGATCCTAGCTCTTGGAAGAGAGAGAAAAAGGTGGTACTAGAGTCCCATGGTGGCAGCAATATTCCTAGTGCTAGGGATTGGTCTTATGACCATAGAAACTTAAAAAAGATTTTCCCTCCTTATCAGACTGGGGATGGATTACTGCACTGGAGAGGGCCTGCAAAGTACAAAAGGTACCCAAGGAGCAGTGGGCTATTCTGTGATATAGCCATACCATATACTCTTAAGTGAAGTATAATCCTCACGGTTTGGTTTGGCTTTACCAAAACATGTTGTGTTTGGTGTCAAACACTTTGGAATACTACCCCCGCCAGTTCTGGCAGTGGGGGGAGCATTCCACCCTTCTAGAGGGAAAAGACAGGTACACACTTACTTTCCCAGTAAATGTTTAAAAGAGCTGCAGCATCACAAATTGGATGCTGCTGCCACAGACACAAATCTGACCTCCTGCTGATGGACAAAACTCAGTCTGAACAATAGGTTTTCTGTCCAGGGAGGTGCCAGCACCTCCCCAGACAGGCTTTAGTGTATTGGGGCAGGGTGGGTTGCATTCAGTGAATGCTTTTCAGACACTGCCTGGGGCACACAAGGTGCTCCATGCATTTCCCAGTTCAAACCGGTTGCTGGGGCACTAAGCCCCAGCTCTGGTGCAAAACTGGACAAAGGCAAGGGGTGTAACCACGCCCTCCCCAGCTCCTCCCATAGGTGGGACCCTAGAGTTAGTCCATCCCCTAAACTTGGTATAAGTATAGGAACCCAGTCACTAGGCCTTTAGATTACCCTGGACGAAACTCTGAAGACGAAATCTTGGACCTTTGACATCGACTGGAAGACGGAAGAAATCTCCCTTGGGGTCAAGGAGTGACTCCCTTATCAAACAGGCACTGAAGAAGCATCTTGCCGGTCGGCATTTTCAAGGCTCCCGACGGATCCCGAAGAATCTGCGACACAGGACACAGACTTCCAGACATCTCCGAGGCTGACACGAGTCCTCAGTGAAGCTGAGACCTGTAGCTATCACGAGAGACGCGGGACCAGAACTCCTGGGCATCCTGCAAGTGCACCTACTTCCCGAAGTTTCCCGAAGTTGGGCTTTGGGCTATTTGTTTCCCTTGCCCGAGCACCTTTTGCACCGAAGCTGAGAGGCCTACACTCCACGAGTGTTCCGTGGCCCTGCTTTCTTCACCGCAG
Organism: Lissotriton vulgaris; assembly: GCF_964263255.1. Lineage (NCBI taxonomy): Eukaryota > Metazoa > Chordata > Amphibia > Caudata > Salamandridae > Lissotriton > Lissotriton vulgaris. Next base: position 310,055,633 of record NC_141698.1, read on the forward strand.
CTCGAGGCTCCTTCGCGATCTCTAGTCCGTTGACTAGTGGGTCCCCACAAAGGACAATCCTTTGTTTCTTGGAATTCTTGGTTGCTCCAGACGTGCCCTGAATACCTCCTAAGGGTGAGTCCATCAGATCTTGCTGGTCTACACCGAAGCCAATCTTGTCATCCTGCGTGGGTTGCTGTTGTCAAGGCTTGTTGGGTCCAATCCAGATACCGACACTGCAGCACTCGACATCTGACGTTTGACAGCTTGAATCCAGCTCCTGGTTGTCATCGACGCCTACTCGACCTTGTGGCTGAAGAGTCAAGCTTCACCTACTTCACTTTAAAGCACCCGACATTGGTTGGCATCTTCCTGTTGCCATCTTGGTCAGTGGCTAGTGACCCAGACTCTGTCCCCTCTGCTTTCAGGTTCTTCAGATCTCTGATCCACCCTTAGATCCATCCGTAAACTTTTCTCCTGGGCGCCTGCAGCACTTCTTTGCAGCTCTCCATAGGAATCGACGACAAAACCCGACACGAAAAGACACCTATGCACCCGTGTTCCCTGGGTGAGGTAACACAAGTACTTTGGTGCTCCCGTGGGTCTTGACTCTCAAAGTGTCTAGTACTGAAGGGGTTTCCTCGCATTCCACTCCTAGGTGTCTTAAATCTTTAACTTTGTAACTTTAACTTTCCTCATAGAAGTCTACAGTGATTTGCGGCTTTGTTTAGACACTGCACGCATCCCCCGTGGGTCTCCTGCGTCCCTACCTTGGGTGGTTCCTGGTTTCCCCAGCCATTCTACAGGCCCCACACCTCTCTTCTAACTCTCACGTGGTTCTTATACCACTATTTTAGTATATGGTTTGTGAGGCCCCTAGTGCAAAATGTATACTGTGCTATTTACTGTGCGCTATTTAAGTCCTGGTATCGTTCTTCGGCCTCTAGCCTCATAAAGAGACTAGAGGGGTTGTGTTTAGAATAAATACATATATTTTATATATATACCTTGTGTGGTGTACTTTCATTTGAGCATTCAAGAGATTATAGACTTGTAAAACAAGCTGTTTTACATTCCTTCAAGACTTAGCCTGAAGGCTGCTCTCCACAGCTATTACTAGGATAGCTTTCTATAAAGGTTGCCCTAAACCTACCATCAATAAGGGTCATTTGGACTGGTGCAAGGTGCCCACTAGAATAGTGGACATCATATGCCAAGCCAACATCTCACAGGCATCTTGGCACACGTTCACAAAACATTACTGCCTGCAGAGCCAGGTCCGGAGAGACGGCTTCTTTGGCCGTTCTGTTCTCCACGACTTTCTGGTGTGAACTTAGTTTGCAGACCCACCTCCAGGGTTGGTATCCATTCTAAAGGTAAGGAATCTATAACTAATTGTCTCTTTCAGATGAACAAGTTACTTACCTTCGGTAACAATATATCTGTAAGAGACATAGACTAGTTATATATTCCTTACCACCCCACCCATCCTCTCTGTTCTGCGAACTGACTTCTAGAGTGTAGTACTCCCTTTCAAGGCCCTAGTTTTGTGCACCAGTGGTCAGTTGTCTTGCATGGCTCTGCGCTTCTGGCGTGGAATGTCGTGTAAAGAACTGACAACAGTGCTCGAGGGCGGTGTCTAAGGAGATAACGCAATGTCATTATGGCGACCACAACGCCAATGATAAACGTGGAATCGACCCACACCACCCATCGACACGCAGGGGTACTGCTGACGAAAAAATTCTCCAGATCTAGTGCGATGCCTGGGGGTAATTCTAAAGGTAAGGAATCTATAACTATTTGTCTCCTTCAGATACCAGAATACAAACTTATGGGATCGGAACACAGGGTATGGATGTCATTTTGGGGAAATTAGGGGTCGCACTGTGATCTATACCTTGATCCCTGTTACTCCTGGCACTTCATTTGCAACCCCTGGCCTCAGAGGGCACTAAAAGTTTGCCTCCTCTATGTCCAGGGATTGCGAAGAAAGTGCCAGGAGTAGCAGGGAGCAAGAAAGAGGTCACAGCTGCGACCCTGGCTACTCCGTAATGACATCACTAATACAGTAGACGAGCGGATCTGCCACAACTCAAAGAGTGGGAGCTAAGACATTCATGTACTGCATTGTAAAATGCTGATTGTCGTGATTCTGTGCCAAATGCCAATAAAAAAAAGATGGCAACTTGCACTTAGAAATTGATTTTCTTGTATTTAACATTATACTGCCAATTGTTGGCTTTGTAGCCAAAAATTAAGCTTAAGACCCTTGCGATCTCGTCCTAATAGTCTAATGAAGTCTTTCAGCCAAACTACTTGCTGCGTGCTTTTATCTGTATCCAGTGCCTAATTTGTGCTGGTGATTGCTGGTGGGGTACACCGGCAATTATTTTTGTGGACCAGCACGTATTTCACCTCTACAAATGCTGATCCAGAGCAAGAGAGAGAAAAACACAAAAGGCAGAAAAGGAGGAGGATGAGAAAGATGGAAATCCAGGAAAAGAAAGAAAAGAATCAAAAAGAACCTGAAAAAGTGAAATAAAGGGGCAGAGTTTGTGTGGTGCAAAATTAAAGAGGAATGAGTTAGAATCAAGTGCCCACAGCCTTGGAATTCAGCAGCAAGATCTTTAATAGCTCATGCTGCTGACTTTTGAGCTAAACTTTGGGCCCGCCACTTATTTCTATTCTCACAATCTATGACAGTATCTCTTCTCTGCAGTGTCTAAACAAGTGAATGCTTCTTTCTTATCTATTGTACAGTATTCGAACTCAGGAAATGGCATGGATCACCTTTAATAAAGCTAGGAAAATAAAAGCTACATTTTTAGCTTGATGGCTTTCGAAATCACAAATGTCTCATCCAGGGGCATTTACAGTATCATCTGAAACAGACCATCGTTTAGGGGTAAGAGCAGGCCAAAATAAATGTTTTGGGCATGAAAAGCGCCATATGTAAAGCCAGAAGACAGGCATTTTGTGAACAATAAATTATGGGGCATATTTAACAAATAAGCATGCAGCACAGCGACGCAAGTCACCTTGCTGCACTGCTGCGTGATAGGGAAAGGGCAGGTATTAACAATATACAGCACATTCCTATCATTTTCCATTGCTGGCAGTGGCACACACTCTGATGCCTAATGCCTAGGACACCTTTCTGCACTAAAACAATCCTCAGAGGCAATTTCCTCTTTCTACGTATGTGTGCTGCAAGCACACATAGAATGAGGAAGTAACAAGGGGAAATAAAGATATTTCTCCTTGTTATGCCTCATCTGGGGAGGGGTAGTACTTCAATGGATTCCCAGGTCTACCACTGAGGACAAATCTGGGAATGCGCCAAAATCCATGAGTGGATGGGTGGGAATATCCATGCTCCACCCATGGAAGGCGCCCCTGGGGCAGATAATTCAACACATCGCTTTGCGCTGCATTGCGTTACTCTGGACTTTTTAAGCCTTGCAAGGTGGCCTTGTGTGACTTGATAAATTAAACTTGTGTTGTGTGGCACTAGGGTGACACAAATCTTCAATAAATATACATTTTACAGGTTTGAAGAGAAGAAGGTACCAATGCATTGATTTCTAGGTGCTGCACAGTCTTAGCTCTGCTTGAAAGCGACTGCCTTGCTTGCCTTGGATGCAAGCAGGTGGAAGGTCTGCAATAGAAGGTTTGTGCCAAGAGTAGATGATCATAAAAAAAGTCACCTGCGCTGGAGGAAATCCCTGGATGAATCAAGCTTTAACTACCCTGCAGCAACGACCCACACACCCAAACTATGGCTCTGACCAGTCAAATGCTCTACATGAACTGACATATCCTCTAATATAAAAGCCTCACCTGCATGGCGTTCCTGCACCACTCATTTAAGAACTACTGTGAAATCGTCACATTGTTAATTAAACTCCGGAATGAATGTTGGCTCAAGGTGTACAATAATTACTTTTAGTTTTCCCAGCTGTATTTTCCTTCAGCAGGTGTAAATAGATTTGGTAGTAAAGCGCCTAATAAGGCTGGCGTAAACAAATCAAGCATATGGCGTGCTTCACTTTTGTATTGCACACCAATTAGGCCAAATCTCTCTGAAGAATATTAAGGTATCATGGATAACATGTTATTACCAATGCACTAGAGGAGATTTTTCAAAGATTGTCACAGGACGGATAGCACTTACAACATAGACACATTCCTTGTAAAATAACCTTTCCAATGCCTTAAGTATCAGTTGTAGAAACTGTTAAAATTAAACAGCAAAGAATCTAAACTAAGTTTGCGAAAGTGTGGATATAACAGGGTGTTTCAGACTTATTCTTGCATAAGGTTTGCAGTGATTTGACCATATAATGTATCCACCCGCCCCAAGATTGCTTTTGTTTATTTATATTTCCTTGACAATTTCATTCCAATTTCGAATCTAGATTGCAAATCGAGAGCATTTCTGCACTTTTGTGGGGGACTACACTAACCAGCATCCTCAGGGCCCCAGAAGGTGGTCCCTGATAAGCATGAGCGAATTTTGCGGATCTCGCGTTCGCGAATTTTGCGGATTTGCGGATTCGCAATCCGCAAAATCCGCGAATTCCCGCGAATTTGCGGATTTTTTTTTTTTTGTGTTCGCCCGTGTTTCTGCCAGTTCGCGAGGGTTTTGTACACTTTCGCAAATTGCGAACTTACCTGTCGGGTCGCAAGTTTCGCGAACTTGTTGTTTCTACGTGTCCAGCCTGTTTGGGACACTCTTCTTCATCACTGCCACTCTCTGACACCACTGCCACTCTCTGACTACTCATGCCACCCTCTGGCCCACCCATGCCACCCTCTGTTTCATCACCACACCCTCTGGTTGTCCAGTGTACATTATTTTCGGCAAAGCAAAGCACACCTTCCCTGCCTCAAGTGACCTGAATTATTTTGGGGCTGATTCATGTGTCACAGAATATTTTTTTAGCTGGCACCTGCTTCCTTAGTGCGCCCTGATTAGTGATCTTTTGCACTTGCTAAGTGCTTTCATTGTTGCAAAATTAGTTACAACACCTGCCCTGCCCCAACTGACAATAATGAATTAGGGGCTGATTAATGGATTTTAACTTCCAGCCTGGCTCCTGCTTGTCTCCCTTAGCTGTAATTCAGGACCTTTGTGGCATATGTGTAACTATTCTGAGGTTCAGAGCAGGGTCACATACTAGTTTCAACTGGCAACTGAACTCTGGAGGGGCCCCTCAGGAAGCACTCCAGGAAATGGCTACTAATGATGAGCCTGAACTTTTGAACCTGGTAAGTAGTTACTTTCAGTTTTGCTAAGATCGTATTTCTGCAATTTTGCACTTATTCGCGGGGCGCGAACTCATGCGAACAGTGCGAGCAGTGCGAGCAAAATCCGCTGCTCGCGGATTTGCGGATTTTGCGGGAAATTCGCAAATCTCGCGGATTGCGGATTTCCCGAAAATCCGCAAAATCCGCGAGCGGAACGGATTTTCCGCCCACGCCTAGTCCCTGAGTACCCCACACCCTGCTGCTGATCGTGGCGCTATAAAGTGCGCTTCCTCCTCTCACTGCACAGGACCATAGAGAGCATTTCTGTACTTTTGTGTGGGGACTTAACCCAATAAGCATCCTCAAGGCCCTAGGAGGCAGTCCCTAAGTACAGGGACATGGCCAGGAACATAGTTTTTGTGGGGCACCACCCATGGAAATAACCACATAAATGAAAGGGATAATGGACACTGTTGACCGTGGTCATGGGTCAGAACTTTCAAACTCAAGAAATGATATTGAAAAATGTTGCTAATCGTAATTGTGCTAAATTTACCAACAACGTGTTGTCTATTAATATTTTTATGATGGTATTACTCTGCCCTGGTGCAATTTTAACCCTTTCTATGCCAAAGATGTAACGGGTACATTCTCCACCACGGTGGCCATGGCCGGAAGTCGTAACCATTCCGTCCTCTGCACACATCCAGGAAATCCCTCTGCTGTTTATTTTGTATGTTTTACTTTTCAGTCTTGGTAGCAGGGGGAGAGCTTCCCCTGCCACCGAGGCATTTTTTCATTCTTTTAGTGTAATGAAGATTGGCACCTATGTTGTGCTGCCGTAATTACATTGAAAGTCAAATGAGTCGATTGGCTCTTTGGGAAAAAAATGGGTCTGGTTTCAGTGGAAAAAAGCATTGCATCTATGCTGGGTTTTCAGACGTTTTCTGTCTCGGGAACTACGTCTACCCACACAAGTGAGGTATCTTTTTTTATTGGGAGATTTGGCAGAATGCTGGGTGGAAGGAAGTCTGTGGCTCCCTGCAGATTCCAGAAGTGTCCATCACACACATGTGAGGAAAATGTGTTTTTATAATCAATGTTTTATGTGTGCAAGGGATTCTGGGTAATAAAATGTGGTGAAAACCAGGCACTTCAGCCCACTCTGGATAGCCCTAGGTTGGCTAGCTTTTCCTAGGTGCTGGATGTGCTAGGGTCCAAAATCATGGGGAACAAAAATGGTAGTGCTATCACCAATTGTCTGGGGCCAGGGAGGCTTCCCCTGTGTGGCCGGGTAAAGGAGCTCCGATCAGCCCTGCTGCACTGCCAAGGGCTCAGGACGGGTGTCCTGGGGACTGGGCCCTTGGTCCTGGATCCCTGGTGCTGCACCCGGGACCTGGGTCCTAGTGCCTGGGTCTTGAGGCCTGGGTCCTTGCGCCTGGTGCTTTGTTCCTGGGTCCTTGCTCCTGGGTCACGTGGCTGGGTCTCAGGTTCTGGTGCCAGGGTTTTAGGGCCTGGGTGCTGGGACTTTGTCTTGAGCCATCTACTCCCCTACTTCACCTGTGCATTAGGGTTCCCGATGACCCAGGGTCGGAGCTTGTTCAGGGCCCCTCTCAAAGCCCTGTGCCTGAGGCCCAGCTCGGGCTCCGAGCACCCAGGTGGCAGGGTTCTCTGAGTCTGGCCATCTGGTCCCATGCCATACTTTCCACTGGGGTGACCAGATGGCCGGGTTGGCATGGAAGTATCGATGAGGGCATACTTCTTTCCTCAAGATCAGCCAGGGCTCCAGGAGGGTGGGTGAAATTGCACCTTCGGTCCCCTCTGTCACTCAATGCGCACAGATTACAAGAGGATTAAGTAGTGGACTCCTTGAAAGTAGCAGGTTAACAGAGCTCACCCGCACCATCACCCCCAATAAGTCCCCAGCCTGGAGTGTGTCAAGTGGACTTTTAAGGATTTGGACATTTGGATTGTGGGTACTGAAGTCCTGAACTTCCAAGGACAGTCTCAGAGAAGCTCCGGATTTCTGTTTTGAACCCCTTGAATCCTCAAGAGGAACTTCAGGAAGAAGTTCCAAAAGTTTTGAGAAGTTTAGAGCAACTTTTAGAAAAAGCGTCTTATGGTGACTGACGCGTTGATAAGAGTCATGCCACCGATATCAAACCATGACCCGGTCTAGATTTCAAGTTCATCCTGCTGAAAGCTCAGGAGCTCAATGCTTCCAGGATTTTACTCAGGCCTCGCGCTGACAGAGGCAGCCGTTGTTGACTCCAATTCCAGCCTGAAGAGGAGCCTTGCTCGACGACAAGTGAAAACTCTACAGAAAAGGTTCTGAGGGCGAAGGTAAAATTTTGACCTGGGCCTCCCGCTCAGAGTATCCAACAAGGGCTCCATCGAGGTCAGCATCAAACTTTGACTTTGTCCCAGTCAAGCGCGACCAGATGTCCCAAGGTGGCAATATATTTTTTTAAGCACCAGAAATAGTTTATTCTTTAAACATTCATATCTTTGGTTCCACACATTGGATTTGTATTGCTTTGCTGTAATTTTAATTACAAAAATACTTCCAATTTTTATAAATTGTTTGTGGATTTTGATTGTGTGTTGTGTCTTACTTATTTCCTGCATTGGTGCTTTCATATGCTTTACACATCTGTCCCCTAAGTTTAGCCTGCCTGCTCGCAGCCAGCTATCAAAATTTGAGCAAGGGGCTCATTTTTTAATTATTTATTTATTAATAAGTTTTGTATAGCACAAGCATGACCCAAGCGGTTATCAGAGCACTTCACATGGTGGTTGAGGAGGATATAGGTCGATAAGGTACTTAGGCAATATACATCAGGAGCAACATTGACATGAATACGGGCGAAAGTAAGCCGTGACAGAGGTCAGGTAGTAGTTACGACAAATTACATTGGGAATCGCAGTAGCACAATAGCAGGCGATACAGGGCTGTAGCATAGGGCAGTTGGTAACACATTACGCTAAAACAGGCCGGGAGGTGAGGGAGAGAGGCTACTAGTTCAGTGAATTGTTCATTAGTAGAGCCTTCACTTCCCTTTTGAATGCAAAAGTTGATTTAATCAGTCCTGTTTTAACAGGTAGGGAGTTCCAGATTCTCGGGGCAGAGCCGTAGAAAGGGAGTTTGTAGGTTTTCAGTTTTTTAAATTTCTTTGGCTTAAGGAGCAGAGTGCTGGTGGTCCTTGAGGCCCGAGCACTACCAGATAGTTTGAGCTTATTTTTCAGGTATAGAGGGGTATTATAGTGAAGTGCTCTATGGGTCATACAGGCAATTTTTAACTGTATCCTTGCCTCGAGTGGGAGCCAGTTGAGTGATTTCAGGTCAGACGAAATGTGGTTGGTTTTCTTTAAACCAGTGATAAGTCTAGTCGCAGCATTCAGAGATGCTCTGAGTGGGGCTAGGCTGAGATTAGGGAGACTGCATAGAGTGCCACTGCTGTAGTCAAGTCTTGAAATGACAAGTGCTTGCACTGCTGATTTGAAGTCATCTTGTGGGAGGTAAGGTTTGAGTTTTCTTAGGATGCTAAGATGGTAATTCGCTCCTTTGGTCGATGCTCTAATGTGGTCTTGCATGTTTAGATTCTTATCTAAAACAACACCCAATGATATAGTGGAGTCAATGATGTGTGGTGTGCAGTTGAGAGCAGTGAGGTTTGTGAGGAAGTTCACTACAGTGGGGGTTTGCCTGTGGGAGAAGTGAGGAGGAATTCAGTTTTAAGAGCATTTCGTTTGAGGTGGTTGGAGGTTAACCAGTTTAAGGTTTAGTGCAGGGTTCCATTAAGAGACTGGATATCTTCTGATGAAAATAGTTTCATGTACAGTTGGGTATCATCCGCATACATGTGGTATTGGATGTTGGAATTTTTTAGGATTACAGTCAGGGGTTCCATGAAAAGGTTGACGAGTGTAGGGGAGAGTGAGGAACCTTGTGGAACACCCAGTGTGAAGGGACTGGAGTTGGACAGAGTATGATTGGATTTGACTTTTTGTGTTCTGTTGTTAAGGAAGAAGGCAAACCATTTAAGGACAGTGCCTGAGAGTCCCATCCTACATTCCAAATGGTTAAGTAGGTTGTCATGTTTGACTGTGTCAAAAGCAGAAGAGAGATTGAGTAGTATTAGAAGGCAAGCTTCGTTCTGGTCAAATATAGAGAGGGAATTGTCCACAATATGAGTGATACCCGTCTCCATGCTGTGGCCAGAACGAAAGCCGATTGGTATTGGTCGAGGAGTTGGAATTGGTCAATGTGTTTGCGCTGTTGATCATGTACACATTTCTCGAGGAGTTTAGCCAGGGTAGGGATGTTTGTGATTTGTCGATAGCTATTAAGGTCATCAGGGTCAGCCATGGGTTTTTTGAGACTAGGGAGAACTAGGCCCGCCTTCAGGCAGTCCGGGATCTCCCCATGGAAAAGCGACGCGTTGATGATCTTAGACCAGGCTCATGTATTAAGACCATGAATGGACCTTATTTTACAATGGTAGCCTTGCAGGTGCACACTTACCCCTGCTAATAGTCTCCCTTCCAACATTTTGTGGCAGCGGTGGGATAAGTGCTTGTGTTTAAATTGCACCATACAGTAAAGTAAATAAAATCTTTAAAAATGTGCTACATTTACATAGAATAAAACTTCTGATTTTTGAATTTTTGAAATTTGGACGAAACTCATTTTCAATCCATTACTTAGATTTTTCTAAATTTGTTCTCTTTCTGTTTTGTAAAGTGTTTGCAACCTAAAACTAGGGTTACCATTGAGCGAGATCTGGTTAAACGGAACAAACTCACAGGGGCTGAACTTAGGGTTCAATGTAGGTGGAAGGTGCTACCTAATGGCAGCAATATCAGGAAGACAGAGTGGGTTAGGTCACTTAAGGCTTGGGCACATGTAGCTCCAGGGAGAGGAAAGGAGGGTGTTTTCTGCAACCATCTCCAGGAAGGGGGGGGGGGCTCTTCCACAGATGGCCCAGATAGGGCCCTCCGAAGGCTTGAGGTCCAGTTAGCTTACCTAGCCCTTGAAGGGAAAAAGTTCGAACTATTTAAAGAGCAGTGGGAGGAGAAAAAAGTAAAATTAAATGGTAGCAGCAACAATTAAGAAGATGCTGAGATGCCCGGGGGTATTGAGTTTAATCACAGGCTTCCCAAGGGAATAGTTACTATGTACATCAAGAGGGATGATATTGACACATAGCTGACTGCCTTTGAAAGGGCCCTTGAGATGAGAGGGATCTACTCTACATATTTGGGTTCACTCCAGTGGGAACTGATCCCAGTACCTGGGAGGGAAAGGCTCCTGAACCTGCAGGGGGATGAGGCAGACGTTTACTCCCACATGAGATGATGTTTAGTCAGGAAATTTGGTCTGACCCCATAGCAGTACAGTGTACAGCTCAGGGATACCCAGAAAGTTAATACACAGTCCTGGGTGGACTTTGTGGACATCTCAGTCAAGGCACTAGATGGATGGATTAGTACTGACCAAGTGAGTACTTATGAGGGGCTGTACGACTTGTTGCTGCATAAGCACTTCCTGACACATCATGTGCAAGAGAAGTTGTATCAGTAGCTAGTGGACTCTAAGCTGACTAGCCCCAGAGAGCTGAGGTAGCTAGATGATGATTGTCTGAGAACCTGGGTTTCAAAATAGCACCAGAGGGGTGATTAGAACAAGGGAGGACAGCCCCCCCAGGGGAATGACACAGGAAACAATGTCACAAACAGAAAGAGTCCTCACAGGACCCACAAAAACCTGTGCAGGTGGGATGGACCTCAAGCCAATCCACTTTAAATAGAAAGGGGTATCATAGATAGTCCTTTGACCCTGCAAAGATTGGATAGTTCCATGACCTTATGAAGGCAGGTCAGTGTTTGACTGTTATCAGTCAGGGCACAAGAGAGGAGATGTGTCTACATACTGAGGCACCCGCTGGTGGGCAGTCCCAGTGAATTGTCAGCAACGGTCTCGGGATTGTCCCACAGATAGGAAAGGGGTTGACAGAGCAATCTTAGAATACTTATATGAGGTGAAAATTGCAACTCTGGAGCCTTGCCTCCCAGCATCAAGAGGTATAGGCATGGGCCTTAAATCAATGGAACTGAAGTTGAGGGTCTGAGAGATACAGGAGATAGTGTGGCTATGGTCACAGAGAAACTGGTTTCCCTAGGGCAGCTCATACCAGGTGTTTATTACTAGGTAACCTATGCAGACAGCAGAGCCAAACTCATCCCATAGCAATGGTGAGTTTGAATGGGGAGGTATGGCAGGCACTAAGAAGGTAGTTGTGTCTCCTGCACTCCCGGTAGACTGTTGTCAAGGTCAAACTACGTCGTCCCTTACCTTGGGCTGGACCAGGATTCTCTCTGGACGACGTAGATGATTTCGCAGAGACGCAAGGGACCAACTTCCCAAAAGTCTAATTATAAACTCACGGATCTTAAATTACAGCTAGAATAGATTTAGACTTTAGGGAGGAAGGCCGGTACTGGATGTTGTGGAGAGGATGCTTGCTTGCTGTCGACCTGCGAAACAACAAGCAGGATGGACGTTAATATTACTCTGGCCTTTCTCTATGACTTTCTTAAATAACCTTCTTTGAATCTCCCCTTGTAAGTCTGTCTCTATTCTAACCTACTAGTTTCCTACCTGCGATCAGCGAAGTTTATTCTTGGTCCAGTATTTCTTTCTTGTGTGGGTAGGTGTCGCCTGGTGAGTAGTGATGAGGCTCTAAGTCTTGAGGGGCAGAGAAAAAAAGAAGACCTAAAAATAATGCAAATAGAAATCACTTAGCAACCATTTCTGTAAATTTCCTAAAAGAAGAATCCTTCCTCTTCTTTGACGTACTTGCGAATGCTTTCTTTTGTCCTGATTAGACTTCAATCTTCTACTTGTGTCCAAACCTGTTGACTACACAAAAGAAGAGAAGATACATCTCCCTATGCAAACATCTCAACAGGCTTTTCTTTAAACCCCTTTTTTAGAAACCTGAACACTTTACAATATTCTCTTGTAGTGTCCAACCTTTCACCGAACTGAACACTTTACAATATTCTCTTGTAGTGTTCAACCTTTTACCAAACAATATTCTGTGACTGTGTACAATATTTCTGAAAATATCAAATAAACTAGATTTCCTATTTGTAACATGAATTTTTCCTAAATATTACAAGTCTTTTTCAGCTTTTCTGTCTTTGGAGATAAACCTTTAAAGTCTTATTGCGATGGCCGCCGAATTTTGAAAAAGAAATCAGTACTTATCTTTTGTTTAGTTGTTCTTTATCCTGGTCTGGAATCAGGAAATTCTGTAAACCAGAAGAAGTCTCTCCGCACGTGAATTCAGGGCCCCAAAGTGAAGCAGGATGAAGAGGCTTCCAACCGTGAAGCTTCTTCAGCAGGAATCTCGAGGCAAAGCGAGTTCCAGAAGCCTGGGTGCGGTTTAAATAGAGGACCGCACCCAGGAAAGTAGTGCAAGCCAAGCAGCTGGGGACCGCAGCCAGAGGAATTAGTGCGTGCAGAGCAGCCGCGTGTCAAAACCTTCAGAGCGGTTTTGGGCGCACAAGGCTGTAGCGCGTGAGGGAAATTCAGGTCAGACAAAAGAGCACATTCTCAGGAATTCTACAGTGAATGAAAACCCCGCATTAGCAATACTCACAACATTAATCAAACGATACTACAATCACGAACTTAACATGAAATAATTTCACAGAAGGCTGCATTTAAATAAACACCTAGGAAAAAACACTACACATATTACGGTCGTGCAGGTGCACGGGATTGGGGCGGGATTTTTAAGAGTTCAAAAGGTTCCCTACCTTACTTAGGTAGGAGATTCATGACAGTACTCCCCTCTCAAGATCCCCCCTAAAACCGGTGAGATAGGTTTAGGTTTCTCAGGAAATCTAATGTGAAAAGTTCTTACAACCTTAGGTGCATTCTTCAAGTGTTCTAAAGGTTCCCATGACCTTTCCTCAGGACCGTAGCCTTTCCAGTCTACTAAATAGAAAAGTCTTCCACAAACCCTTTTAGAGTCTAAAATTGCCTTAACTTCAAATTCTGGATGACCTTCTATAAAAATAGAGGGTGGAGGTTGAACAAAACGAGTCCGAGGATGGAATGGTTTCAAAAGAGACACATGAAATACCGGATTAATTTGATATTTTGAAGGAAGAATCAACTTGACACAAACTGGATTTATTACCTTATCTATAGTAAAAGGACCTTTAAATCTAGGATTGAATTTACGATTTCCTTTTATTTTTAGATTTTTGGTACTCAACCAAACCTTTTCTCCAGGTAGGTACTCGGGTTGTTTAGATCTATGTTTGTCAGCAAACCTCTTTTGACTTTCCTTAGCCTGAGCCAGATGGTATTTTGCTTGTTCCTGTATGGAAGACAAATTAGAAATGTAGTCTGAAATAGCTGGAACATCATTCTTTCCTTTTAAATCATTAGGAAATTTTTGGGGATGATAACCAAGATTACAGAAGAATGGGGACATCCCTATGGAGGAATGTTCAACATTGTTGTAGGCAAATTCCAATTGACTCAGTAAATCCGACCACTCTTTGTCTATATCTTTTAACATGCATCGAATAAACTGTTCAATAGTCTGGTTGGTACGTTCCGTTAGACCATCTGTTTGAGGATGGTAACTAGATGATAACTTAATTTCCATTTTTAAAAGAGAACTCATTTCCTGCCAGACGTGAGAAATAAATTGAGAACCTCTATCAGAAATTACTACTGACGGGATACCATGCAATCGAATCACATTAGTAATCAAAAGATGTGCCAGTTCCATGGCACTTGGTAATTTCTTTAATTGTACGAAATGGGCCATTCGAGAGAATTGGTCCACTATAGTTAAGATGGTTGTGAAACCTTTCTTATTGATTGGCAATTCTACGATGAAATCCAAAGATATCGTATGCCATGGATGGGGCGGAATAGGAAGTGGCGTTAGAAGACCACTAGGAGAATGATGAGAGGGTTTATTTTGGATACAAATACTACAAGTTTTAACAAATTCTTTTATATCTTTAAACACAAAAGGCCACCAAAAGGTTCTCTTAATTAATTCGTAGGTCTTGATTATGCTTGGATGAGCAGTTAAAGTTGTGTCATGATGTAAGTGAAGAATTCTTTTTCTTAGGGGATCAGAGGGTACAAAATTCAGATCGTGTACATAAACTAACCCCTCCCTTTCTTGCAGATAAGACTGTTCTTTTTTCCATGTATCAATGCTTTTTGTATTTAATTCTTCCCTTATTTCGGAAATCACATCACCAATGGTTAGACTAGCCTGAAAACATGATTTACTAAGTACAACATGTATTTCTTAAAGAGAATCAATTCTACAATCGCCAATTCTAGACAAAGCATCCGCCTTTAGATTTTCTTTTCCTGGTCTATATGTGATTACAAAATCATAATCGTTAAAAAACATTGACCATCTCAACTGTCTAGGAGACAAAGCTTTCACTGATCTTAATGCCTGTAAGTTTCTGTGGTCAGTATAAATAGTTACAAGGTGACGAGCTCCTAGCAAGTAGTGGCGCCATTCTTCAAAAACTGCTTTTATGGCCAAGAGTTCTTTGTCAGCTATAACATAGTTTTGTTCTGCTTCTGACAATGTCCTAGAATAGAAAGCAATTGGGTGCATTTGTCCTGTGTTAAAATTTCTTTGTGAAAGGATACCACCCAAAGCAAAATGAGAGGCATCTGCTTCGACAATAAAAGGCTGGTTGGGGTCTGGATGACTTAAGATAGGGGCTGAAACAAATTTTCTTTTTAATCTTGAAAAGCCTTTTCTGCTAAATTTGACCAATCAAACTTGACTCCTTTTCTCAACAACATAGTTATTGGTGTAATGATCTGAGAAAAGTTTTGAATAAAGGGACGAGAAAAATTCGCAAAGCCTAAAAAGCTTTCGACCTGTTTTACGGATGTAGGACTGGGCCAAGATTCAACAGCCTCTACCTTCTTTGGGTCCATCTCTATTCCCTTGGGACTGATGATATAGCCAAGAAATTCCACTCTTGAAACATGAAACAGACTTTTTTCCAATTTTACAAATAAGGAATTCAGAAGTAGTTTTTTCAGAATGGCACAAACTTGCTTTACATGATCTTCTTCTGAATTAGAAAAGATTAAAATGTCGTCAAGTAGACAACACAACAAACATCAATGAACTCATGCAGTACCTCATTTATAAAAAATTGAAATGCGGCTGGAGCATTACAGAGTCCGAAAGGCATAACTTGATACTCAAATAAACCAAATTTTGTGCGAAAAGCAGACTTCCATTCATCGCCTTTCAGGACTCTTACCAAATGGTATGCTCTACGGAGATCCAATTTTGTATAAATGGTTGCCTTTTTTACCTGATCTAATAGCATCGGGATCAAAGGCAGGGGATATCTATTCTTTATGGTCACATTATTCAAGGCTCGATAGTCTATACACATGCGTAATTCTCCTCCTTTGTTAGGGATAAAAAAAGAGCAGAAGACACAGGTGATTTGGAATGACGTATAAAACCATTCGCAAGATATTCGTCAAGATATTCCCTAAGATGAAGATTTTCCTTTTCCGTTAGGGCATATATACTACTACAGGGCAGAGTTGCTCCTGGAACAAGATCTATTCTGCAATCAAAGTCCCTGTGAGGAGGTAGAGTATTAGCTTTCTTTTTATCAAAAACATCTAAAAGGTCTGAATATTCTAAAGAGACACCTTCCAAGGCCAAAACACTTGCAGATTCAGTATCAAAATCAAAACCTTGGATCACGTCTTTCCTTTTTTCCTCTTGAAAACAATGATTGGTACAAAGATCAGAAGAAAAGGTGACGGTTTTACTAACCCAGTCTATTATTGGATTGTGATGAACCAGCCAAGGTATCCCAAGAATCAATTTGAACTGAGGGGCATCGATAATATTGAATTGAATCTTTTCTCTATAAGCTGGTTAACTGTCCATTTCTAAATTTTCAGTCTGTCTAATCATAGGTCCAGAAGTCAGTTCCTTTCCGTCCACTGCTCTAACTATCTCAGAATGATTCTTTAGGATTGATCTAAAACCTAATTGAGAGAAAAAGTGTGTGTCAATAAAGTTACCAGTAGCTCCTGAATCAATAATTGCCTCAACCTTCTTCGGAGCTGTGGATTGATTGAGGCTCCGTAATTCTACTAATATGTAAAAATGTTTACAACCAATAGGTGGGAGAGAAGAGGCCAAACTAGAGACTGCATTTGATAAACCGACCTCGTTATTCACCGAGCTTGTTATTTTTCCGATTCCTCATGAATTAAAGCTACTTCCAAAGATTTTGTCTTTCCTTTTACTGGTTTTGTGGGACAATCTTTGACAAAGTGGCCAGTTTTGCCACAATAGAGGCATTGATTCAACTTCCTCCTTTTGTCCTTCTCATCTTTAGACAATGGACCTCTAATTGAGCCTATCTGCATAGGTTCAACTGAATCCAATCTTGGGCCCGAGTCTCGAGAAGTTGAGTTTCTATCTTTTGCCAGCAAAAGTTTATTATCAACCTTACCTCTCTCACCCTTTCTTTCTGTAAGGCGATGGTTTACCTTTACTACTAAATCTATGAACTCATTGATATCTTCTGGGGGTTCCAAAATCTGAGTCACCATGTCCTTTAGGTCATCCCGCAATCCTCTGTAGAAGATTGAAATTCTTTTGTCATAAGGCCAACCTGCTTCTAGAACCAACCGATTGAATTGGGAAATATAACGAAGCAGATCTGAAGATCCTTGTTTTAAATTCAGTAACTCATTATCTGCAGATTGTACAAAAACATGTTTAGCAAATAGTTTCTTTAATGCTCGTTCGAAATTTTGAAAATTGTATAAAATAGGGTCATCATTCTCTACTAAAGGAACTGACCACAAGGCAGCATCTCCTCCTAAATAGGACAACATAAATGCTACCTTAGAAGAATCATCAGGAAAGGTGGTTTTCTTTGCCAAAAAGTGTAAATGACACTGCTGCAGAAATATGGAGAACTTATTACAATCTCCATAGAAACGTTTTGGCTGGGCTAAAGGAGTAGGTGTGGGAGTCACTACCTGTATTCGAGTCTGAGGATCTCCCCCTGAGGCTTCACCATGGAACGTGGCTGGTTTTAACATAGGTTTCTGTTGAAAAGTGGACTGTAAAATAGACATGTCCCTCTTTAAAGAAGCATTTTCTTCCCTTAATTCCTGAAGGAAGGACGCTATATCCTGTAAGGTTACTTGGTCCATTGCGTCTGGGCGAAATTATCTTCTTGGGCTTTGCCTTCTGTCAAGGTCAAACTACGTCGTCCCTTAACTTGGGCTGGACCAGGATTCTCTCTGGACGACGTAGATGATTTCGCAGAGACGCAAGGGACCAACTTCCCAAAAGTCTAATTATAAACTCACTGATCTTAAATTACAGCTAGAATAGATTTAGACTTTAGGGAGGAAGGCCGGTACTGGACGTTGTGGAGAAGATGCTTGCTTGCTGTCGACCTGCGAAACAACAAGCAGGATGGACGTTAATATTACTTCCTCTATGACTTTCTTAAATAACCTTCTTTGAAACTCCCCCTTGTAAGTCTGTCTCTATTCTAACCTATTAGTTTCCTACCTGCGATCAGCGAAGTTTAGTCTTGGTCCAGTATTTCTTTCTTGTGTGGGTAGGTGTCATCTGGTGAGTAGTGATGAGGCTCTCAGTCTTGAGGGGCAGAGAAAAAAGGAAGACCTAAAAATAATGCAAATAGAAATCACTTAGCAACCATTTCTGTAAATCTCCTAAAAGAAGAATCCTTCCTCTTCTTTGACGTACTTGAGAATGCTTTCTTTTGTCCTGATTAGACTTCAATCTTCTACTTGTGTCCAAACCTGTTGACTACACAAAAGAAGAGAAGATACATCTCCCTATGCAAACATCTCAACAGGCTTTTCTTTAAACCCCTTTTTTAGAAACCTGAACACTTTACAATATTCTCTTGTAGTGTCCAACCTTTCACCGAACTGAACACTTTACAATATTCTCTTGTAGTGTTCAACCTTTTACCAAACAATATTCTGTGACTGTGTACAATATTTCTGAAAATATCAAATAAACTAGATTTCCTATTTGTAACATGAATTTTTCCTAAATATTACAAGTCTTTTTCAGCTTTTCTGTCTTTGGAGATAAACCTTTAAAGTCTTTCTTGCGATGGCCGCCGAATTTTGAATAAGAAATCAGTACTTATCTTTTGTTTAGTTGTTCTTTATCCTGGTCTGGAATCAGGAAATTCTGTAAACCAGAAGAAGTCTCTCCGCACGTGAATTCAGGGCCCCAAAGTGAAGCAGGATGAAGAGGCTTTCAACTGCGAAGCTTCTTCAGCAGGAATCTCGAGGCAAAGCGAGTTCCAGAAGCCTGGGTGCGGTTTAAATAGAGGACTGCACCCAGGAAAGTAGTGCACGGCAAGCAGCTGGGGACCGCAGCCAGAGGAATTAGTGCGCGCAGAGCAGCCGCGTGTCAAAACCTTCAGAGCGGTTTTGGGCGCACAAGGCTGTAGCGCGTGAGGGAAATTCAGGTCAGACAAAAGAGCACATTCTCAGGAATTCTACAGTGAATGAAAACCCCGCATTGGCAATAATCACAACATTAATGAAACGATACTACATTCACAAACTTAACATGAAATAATTTCACAGAAGGCTGCATTTAAATAAACACCTAGGAAAAAACACTACACATATTACGGTCGTGCAGGTGCACGGGATTGGGGCGGGATTTTTAAGAGTTCAAAATATTCCCTACCTTACTTAGATAGGAGATTCATGACAACTGTCCACTGGGAAATGCTTTTGAAGTGTCTGAATGGTCAGGGGTGGAGAGAATGATCCATGCAAGGATGCTGGATCTCTCTGAGTGGGTCTGTGCTGTCACTATTTTACTAACCGCACAGAAGGGACATGCTAGACACTTGTACCCTGAGGCAATGGGACGAGCATCCAATTGCAAGAGAAGGATCACAGGGTCTGGTGAGTCAGCCCAAAGAACTCCAGAGTTGACGAAGAACTGAGGGGAGGGTCTGATCTCTGAAGTAGGGATTCCACCCCTGCAAGATCTGTCTGACTTAGTAGAATTGCAAGGCGAAGGTAGACCCTCCAGAGAGTTGTATCAGAGACAGATAGAGTGTCCAACTCTTGAGGGGTTGAGGCAGCCTACGTTCAGGCATAAAAAGGGTGATATCAGTGGCTTCTACAAAGCCTACTGAGAGGATGGAGTTGTCTACACTGAGGCTGGAGACCTCAAAGTAGTGGCTACCAATAGGTTGGTGGCACCCCAAAAAGGTGCAGAGAGTTCCTCCTGTCTTTAAGCCTTGATATCCCCTGCCAAGTTTTTTGGGGAAGAGTAAGAAGTAGAAAAGGCTGGTTAACAATTTCTATTGGCCCAATACAACTGTCAAGGGAAGGAGTTTTGCCGATTCTATGCAACTTTTTAGGCTAGTGGCTAGCCAATGGCTCCCTTGGTACCACTGCCACTGTTTGAGGCTCCATGTGACAGGGTGGGGTGGACATTGTTGGTCCCCTAGATCCACCAACGGCATCAGGGAAGTAGTGGACCCTGCCACAAGATACTATGAAGCAATACCTCTCAGAGCAGTCACTGCTCATTCGGTGGCTAGGGCCCTACTTGGTGAATTCACCAGTGTGGGTTTCCCAAAGGAGGTTGCTTCAGATAGAGGCACAAATTTCATGTCATGCTATCTGAAGATGATGTGAGAATAATGCAGTGTTACTTACAAGTTTACCACCCAATATCATCCCCAAATGTACGGTCTGGTGGAGAGCTTCAATAAGACTCTGAAGGACAAGATCAATGTTTTGTCTGACAAACTCAGGAGGAGATGGGATGTTCTTCTCCCATGCCCATTGTTTGCATACAGGGAAGTCCCAGAAAAAAGACGTTGACTTTAGCTCCTTTGAGTTGTTATTTGGGTCCCAGTAAGAGGGTCATTGTGCCTGGTGAGATAGTCTTGGGAAAAACCTCTCAAGGAAGCCAGGTACAATATGTGCTAGCCCGTGGCTCCTAGGGCCCTCCAAGGCAAGTGGAGTGGGCCCTGTCCAATCCTAGTGAAGAACGGTGAGGTTACCTACACTGTAGACCTGAACACCCCCAGGAACCCTCACCGAGTCCTGCATGTCAATAGGTCGAAACCCCATCAATACAGAGCAGACAAGACCATGTTGATGGTCACAGATGAGGCAGGAGAGGAGGAAACTGAGTCAGTGCCAGACCTTATCTCCATCAACGTGCAAGATGTGTCAGTGGAGGGAGTTGCAGTTTATCCCAAATTGACAGTCCATGATCACAAGGACTGCAAGCAGGTGCTGGAAAAGATTGCTGGTCTGTTATGTGTGATCCTGGGTATCACCAGCTAATATGTGCATGACATTGATACTGGTGACAGCCTACCTGTCAAGAACAAGTTGGGAAGGTTGTATGACATTGTCAGAGCCACCATCAAGGCTCAAGTAGCTCCGATTCCTGAGTTGGGGGTAATTGAACCCTCTGTCGGTCAGCATGCAGACAGAATATTGAGTTTAAAATATCGAGCTGCACAAATATAGTCAGAAATATTGTGGTTCAGAAATATGGACAGCAAGAATAGTGTGGTCAAGAATATCGACTTAAGGTATATAATATCGATTGTAAAAATATAGTTGTTAAAAATATCGATTTTGTAAATAATGTCACATATTTTAGTATATGTTTTAAATGTCTGTGATGTATGTTTTATCTATAAGAATTGTTTGTATTTTTAATATGTGCGTTAAATGTTTAGTAGTTATTAATTTATTTGTATTTGAATTTTGCGTTTTTAGTTCTGTAGCGGGTTGTGGGGTTATAGGAGAATAGGGTGGGAAGTAATTTAATTATATTAAATTAATTGATTCTTTTTTGTTTATTAATATTTTATTTGAGAAGTAATTTATGATTAATTATTAATTATAATTTTTTTGTTAATTAATTCTTTTTTGCTGCAACTTTTTCAACGCTGCAAGTGCAGCCAACAACGCCTTGTCGAGGACCTTGCCCCGCATCTTGGCAGCCATATCGCCGCGGCATGCCACCAGACAGGACTATAAGTTCCAACGGGCAGAGCGGTATGGCAGGTGGAGTCCTGCACCATCTTCGCTCCAAATCCGGAGCTTAAAACAATGGAAGGGCTCCCATGGCGTGGGATGCCCTTGATTCTTCTTCTTTGCCTCAACTTTTGCAACGCTGCAAGTGCAGCCAATGACGCCTTGCCCAGGACCTTGCCTTGCACCTTGCCAGCCACATCCCCACAGGTCGCCACCAGACAGGACTACAAGTCCCAGTGGGCAGAGCCGTAACACCGGCAGAGTCCTGCACCATCTTTGCCCCAAATCCGGCACTTAAAACAATGGCCACACCGTTGACAATTGAACTGTAAGCCTGTGTTATATATCTTACATTCTGCTTGTGTGTTGTAGATATGTTATATTTGAGTACCCTGGCAGGCTGTGGTTCTGCAAACATGAGAAAACGGAAGTTGTGTGGTGGGGTTGTAGGTATCCTGGATGCTTTTTTTAAGTAGAGCTGAATTTGCTTTAATGCATGAAATTCAGTTGACGGAGTGAAGGCTTTCACTTGACTCTGTGTTATCATTAGGTAGCTGCAGTTCCACAGTGCAGTCCTCCCAACATTCCATAGGAAGTGCAACTGATTCTGAAGCACACAGCATTCAGCCTCATACGACCAACATCGATCCAGTGCCCATAACCCCCGGTATCCCACAAGGACAGTAAAGCCCTTTAATTACATCAATGGTCACCACATGGGGAAAGAAGGTTAATGGGGGAACAGGCAGAGAACCGCCACTAAAAAAAAGGGAAGGCTGTGGTCCAGCAAAGCCAACCAACCATCCCCTAGAACCGACAAACGTAAAGTAGCCACTGTCGGGAAAACGGGTGGTCTCCAACCTGTAGTAAACTTTACAGAGAGCACTGCAGAGGAAGCCACAAGCCCAGCCCACTTAGCTAACACATCCCCTCAGTTCAATTTAGATGAGCTATGCTCTCTAATAGTAGTGAAAATCTGAGCTATGATCGACCCCCCTCGCATCTCGATCAATCGCCGACAGATTAAAGAAGATTGAACAGGGTATCTTCGTTACTAACCGAACAAACCCTTTCCAATCCAATGTACAGGAGAGCGGGGGGTAACTAACCACCAGGCAAGGGTCTTAGACATAACGCAAAAGGGAATTCCGGTTAATGTTTGCAATAGCTCAGCTCTCATTGTAACAGCCACATGTACTGAGCCCAACCACCCTGCTAATACAACGAATGGTATTTCTATGAAGATGAAGCCGCAGCAAGGGGAAAATGGCACTAGGAGTAGGCCTCTAGAGATAGGTGAAGCATGCAATACAAACCCACACGCCTCTCTGCATCTTCCACCAGAGGCCACTCCATACTTAGTGCTATTCGCTAACGTCCGAAAGCTCCCAACCAGTGCTTGGGAACATTGATCGATGCTCAAAAATAAGGTGTAACATTTGTTGAGCAACAGGACAGGCGTAAGAGACCATCTGTTTTGGGAGTTTAAAACGGTTCGTAGAATCAATTGGTTTGGGAAGTCAACTAAGTCCCCGCTAGGTGACTGTGTGGTCCTTAGTTTTTAGTTTTAGTTCACCAATACTGGATCAGCACATATCGGAAATGGCTGGACACTCCTTTACTGAAGCAGATGACATAAAAATTCTTCATCTAGGTTTTTTTTATAAACCACAGAATATATTTAGGCTTAATGAGTGGCAGGGACACCGTAGAGCACACAATCAATTCGATTCTCCAGTCCACACAAGGAATCAACTTGAAATTCTTGCTTCTTTAGAAGAGGTCGATTGACTGGGAACATTTAACATCCCCCCACCACCTGTTTTAAAGGAACATATGGGTGAAGTTGAGGTTGATAGGAGTTTGGGTTCTTCCACTTCTGTTGCGTTGACTAAACTGGAGAAAGTCTTCCAGGGTAAACAGGTCTGCAGTTCATGTAGTGTAGGTGTGGGGTACTCACCCCAAATAAGTCTTAGTGGTATGGTGAATACATTTTCGCCAAGATCAATAGCTTGCCCCCACAATATAACTAGTATTCCTAGTTACGGCTCACCGGAACATGACAAGGCACATGATGTTGAGGAAACTAGTAGACATGATAATTTTAGTAATGGTCTTTTAAAAACCTATATGACCATAGCTTCCTGGAACATCGCGGGATTATCATCTAAAACCACGTCGACAGACTGGACATCATTTATTGATGGTTTTGATGTCTGGATGTTCCAGGAGACCTGCTCCGTGGACAGAGTCTACCATCCAGGCTTTTTAAACTTTTTAAAGGCTGCAATAGGAGAACAGAGAGGAAGATCGATTGGTGGGTTGACCTGCTGGGTTAGACAGCATGAGGGAACAAAGGTGAAAGAAATATCAATAGATTTGCCGGATATTATAGCCATACGAGTTAGATCGACTAAAGGCCTTGATATAATGATTATTAATGTTTATTCACGAGGGCAGCTGGGTGGCCGGGATCCAGTGTGGTCACTGCTCTCGATGGCTATTTGGACAACGCTCGGGGTATCTGCAATTTGATCATAGCTGGGGACTTCAATTGTAGCTTTGAGCCCCTTGATCAGGAGGATGGAAAGCTTAGTGAAGACGAGGAAGCACAATGGAACATCCCCCAATTAGAATTGAGAACTATTAAAAAATGGACTGAGGCCGCATTACAACTAACAGGCTTTTGTCTGGAAAAGGGAACGAGTGCAGCAAATGGGAGGAAGCAGTCAGATAGGCTGGGTGTAAACACTTTTGACAACGGATTAAGGTAGAATTCTGGTCATTTGTCTTGGATATGGAGGTCAAGAGGCGGACCGAAAGAGACTGCAATCCATTGGTTTTAAAACTAAATGATGTAAGTTTTTGCTGTGCAAACACCAGGAAAGTTGAGTATAGCACAGAAGAGGTCGCATTAACCAATGAGTTGAGGAGAGTTCAGTGGGCAAGGATTGCAAATAATGAGGGAGAATTGGCTCAGATGAGGGACCTGGTAATGGGTTCAATGTCCAAACTTCTTGATTGTGACTCACAGAAGGATGCTAATGTCATTATTCTCCAAGTCCATGAAGAGGTATTTAAGAACATAACAAAATTATTTATTAAAAGTAGTATTCCCAGGAAGAATTGGACTGTGAAGGCAGGCACCTGGTATAACAGCTCCTGTCGAAATGTTTATAAATCCTTATCGAGGGCCATTAGATCCAAGGATCAGGGAAACATCAGAAAGACCAGAGTGAATTAAAAGAAAGTGCAGTTGCAGGCAAAGAAGGAATGAGAGAAAGACCGATGGCAGGAATTGCTTTTGGCATGCAAAGGGAGGAACATGACTCAATTTTGGCAGCTAGTTAAATGGGGTAGTGGTGAACTGAAGCAGGCACCAAACAACCATGTCACCCCAGTAGAGTGGGTTGCATACTCTGAGGCACAGTTCCAGTCCACAAACTGTAATGAAGAGATCTACCAGTGGCAAATACTCAAAACTGCATACCCGCTGATCTGTTCATAAAGGAAAAAGAGCTCTGTGTACCCTACATAAAGTTTTTGGAGAATGCCATAGCTAATGGTGCCCCAATTCCAGATACCTGCTCTGGTGCGGAAATTCTGCCGATATACAAGAAGGGCAACCGCTAACAACCGGGGAATTACAGACCAATTAGCATGATAGATTATGTTCAGAAGATTGTAGCCAGAATAGTGCTTGGCAAAATCCAGGCTTGGATAATTGAAACAGATATTTGAACACCCGTATAGGCGGGGTTTCGGCCACACACATGTACCCTTGAAAAGGTTTTCAGGTTTGTGCTAATATGCTGGTGGGTGGTTATCATAGGAGGTGGCTTTCGTGGATTTAAAATCTGCATTCCCCCTTGTCCCCGCATGAAAATGTGAAATGTTTTGTTGGAAATGGGGATGCCTTTCGGAATTGGTGGCTATCTCAGTAAAATTACATGACTCAAGTTATGTGCAGGTCCGCTGGGGTAAACTGGAGGAAATTACAGGGAGGTTTCCAGTGTCCAAGGGGGTACGACAGGGGTGTGTGCTAGCCCCTACTCTGTTTTCTTTATTTATAAACAGGGTTGTCCAGTATTTTATAAACTACCCCACTGATGCTCCAACATTAGCCGGTATGAAAATACCCTTGCTCATGTTCGCGGACGACACCTTGATAATATCCAAGACAAGACAGGGGTTTTAGGCCGCCCTGTCACGGTTTGAGGTGTTTTGCCGCAAACATGAGCTAAGGGTTAATGTGGAGAAAACAAAGTTCATGGTGCTCCATAAATCCAAAACCATCAAAGGGAGAGTATACATGAATGATGTGACCTTGGACCAGACTGATGTGTTTACCTATAATAATAATAATAATAATGACGTAGTTATTAAAGCGCCTGGTGACGCCTTCCCGGCGGGTCCCCGCGCTGTGGAGAACAAGTTATCAGAGACAGACATCCCAGCTCCCACCGCATACACAGCTGCTTATAGATTATATAAGTATGTTCTTAGCAGAGTTCTAAATTTAGGTTCTGATTCTTCCAGTCTTAGGGATGTAGGAAGAGCGTTCCAGTTTTTTGCCACTACAGCCCTAAAAGAGTGGCCACCGAGTTTAGCTCTTTTTACCCGGGGGATCGTCAGCAGACCCATCCCCTCTGAGCGTAAGGCTCTGGTCGGTTCATACCTAAGTACTAGATCATGAAGATAGGGAGGAGTTTTATGTTGGAGTATCCTATGGCACATTAAGAGAGCTTTAAATATCACTCTTTTTTTGACCGGTAGCCAGTGTAGGGCTGCTAATGCTGGTTTGGATGCTGCTCTTCTGGGGAGTCGTAGAACAAGACGAGCTGCAGTGTTTTGGAGGACTTGTAGGCGCTCTAGACTGTGTTCAGTGGCACCCAAGAACAAGACATTCCCGTAGTCCATACAGGATGTCACCAGCGCCTGAGTCATAGTGCATCTGGCATCCAGCTGGAGTAAATCAAGGGTGCGATTTAGTGTTTTCAGAACGCCGAAACACTTTCCTACGAGGCGATGAATGTGGCCTTCGTAGGACAGAGTGGGATCAACCCACTCTGTGGGTATCACATTAAGGGCCTCATTCTGATGCAGTTAGGAAAGCATTCCCACCTGGGGCCTGATTCTGATGCAGTTAGGAAGACCTCCTAACGGGATTTGCTTCTTGCTAATCGGATCAGGAACATGTCCTACCGACCGATGGCCCAATTATGATGCGGTTAGGAACATATGCTCCCATTGAAGTCAATGGGAGTCCAACCAAATCGTATTGGGAAGCATCCGGATGCATCGTACTCCGTCGGTCTGACTCTCCCAATCCGAATGGGTCGGAAACCATTTCCAAACCGATTTGGTTAGGAAGCTTTCCAACCCGCATCAGAATCAGGCCCTAAGTAGAAAGCCAAGTTTAAAGCCCCAAGTTGACATGCTGGCCTTAAAGCATGCACAATTACCAGTTGCCTTGGTAAAGGAGCACAAGCTCTCACAAACTAAGCCTATTGCCCCCATTCTGCAAATATACAATACTAAAATCAGCCCAGCAATATTATATGGCACCGAATTGTGGGGCTTTGATAATCTAACCCCCCTTGCATTAGCACAAAACAAGTTTGTCAGATCATTAGTTGAGAAGTGGAGAAGTGTGGCTCAATGGTTAGAGCCGCAGACCCTGATGCAGAGGTCTGGCCCGGGAACAGGGTTCAATTCCCGCCTTGGGGGGTCTTGGGCTCAATTTCCTCGGAGCTGATAATTTTAGCCTCGGTGCCTAATCTAATCATGGGTGCATCTCTGGGCAATAGCTTGCTTAATCTCCACAACGGCCCCAACAGCGCTGGGATGCCTGGCTTCACCTTGGGTTGCCCAGGAGTGGGAACTTCACAGGGAAAAGCCAGGAAAGGTTCCACAGTGGTATGTGTACTACGCCTAGAGGCCTCAGGGTATAAGTGCGCTATACAAGTACGAAGTTTACAGTTTATTAGCTGGCCTTCCGCAATCCTCTCCTCTTATACCTCTTTATTTAGATCTGGGTTGTCATAACATTGAGGATGTAGCACGTTTCAGACCACTGGCGACTTTGGTCTACTCCAGAGTTCTCCTGGTATGCCAAGGCTTTACTAGAATTAAGGAAGCTGGTTCGACTACATGCGATCCCATGGCTGAACAATAGAATTATATTGTCCAACATGGAGATGAGCATTTTGTAGGAGAACCCCAACGCTACAGTATTTCCCTCGAAGAAGATAAACAAAGCATCTTACTTGGATATGGTTAAAATTAACACGTTTTCATCACTTACAAGGACAACATAGTCTAGGGAATTCCTAGAAGAAAAATATGAGGTCAAACTGGATGCTTATTGGGACCTCATTTCCAGGCCAACTGATCGGAAACTTTACCATCAATTCAGAATAGGCTCCCTACCAACAAGATCTTTCAGAAGTAGATGGATCTCATCAGTGTGTGATAAATGTATCTTTTGCCATGTGCATAGTGAGATCATAGCCCACATTTTATTTTTCTGTCCAGCTTACCATCTCCCAAGGACAAAATGGCTCAAACCCGTTTTTATGGCCTTGGGTATAAGGACCGCAAAGGAAGCTATAAGGATCCTGAGGTCAGATACCATGGACTTTATTGTAATTGGTATGGCAACATTTTTGAGATGGGTGTGGGCCATTCAAGCCAAGAAAATGGTGGTCGAGTAACCTTTATTTCATAGAGGGACCATATACCAGTGTAACAAATTGACTTTCAGATGAATTAAGGCTTTTGTATAAATGGTGGTATCTTGGTTTTTAGCTTATCTGATATGTTAACTGTTGAATGTCATGTTGTATTCTAATATCACATTTTATTTTTTTACTAGGTATAACCATGTTTTAAAAGTGGACATATATTTATTAATTATTCCATGAAGAATTATGACAATTGTCGTTCTCGTTGAAGAATGTTTTAAAGGAATTTGTTACAAGAGGAAATACTTTTATATATATTTTAATATTGAATGATCTTGTCTTTCCTGATTGAAGAATCGAAATACAGACTATATTGAATTAAATTGAATTGATTTATTTAATTTGTAATTCATTTTAGTAATTGTGTAATCAATTTTAGATCTGTGTTTAGGTGTTCATAGGTGTAAAGGGTGGGGAGTAATCTGCTTTTAATTGATTAATAATAGCTGGTTGTAAATTAATTATAATTAATTAATTAGACATTAATTATGGTAAATGTGTAATTAATTTTCGGTTCTTATCTTGGGGTTTATAGGGGTAAAGGGGGTAGGTAGTTTAATTATTTTTTATTAATAATTATTTGTTAATTGGCATCAATTAAATTATTTTAAAATGTAATATGGCAATTGTGTAATTAATTGTAGGTGTGTGTTGTGGTGTTTATAGGGGTAATAGATGGGCAATAATTTGTGTTTAATTAATGAATATAAAGTTGTTAAATAATGTTAATTATTTGACATTTATTTTGGGTAATGGTTTATTTTGTGTGTGTTGGTTTTACTTTTAAAGGAGTAAAGAGTGGGAATTAAATACATTTTAATGACGTTATAATTAGTTGTTTTTAGTAAAAAAAAAATATTTAAAAAGAAGTTTTAATTATGTTTTATTATTTTATAAAATTAGGTGTATGCTGTGGACATTATATTGTTAAAAAGTGTGTAGTTAAGTAATGTTTATTAGTATTTTTATTAATGCTATTTTTTTGATTATTAATTATGTTAATTATGAAATTCATTCTAATTTAAAATGTTGAAGTGTGTTGTTATTGGAGTGTTGTGAACGTATCTAGGACCCTGATTAAATATCCCCGATTTATGTCCTTATGTGGTTATAACAAATCATATCCTTATAAAGGCATAAGAATCATATCCATATTAGTAATAGCCAATGCAGTCCAAATACGGAAAGGCTACTTCCTTAGACTCCTAGAAAGTACAACAAGTTCTTTAAACAAACCAAACCTCCAGCAACCTGGGAATTCCCCATACCTTTGTTTTGATTTTTCCTAAAACTCCTGTGAGTCTGAAAGACCTGCCATTTCCTAATGACGGTTCTTAGTGACGTCTTATGTCCAACCTTATGTCAAACACGGCACCTTCCAGGTATAAATATACCAGCATTTGCCTTAAGCAAACACACCGTGGTTTGGAGCAGAGCGGCTATCTACTTACCCAAAGCCCAGCTGATGCGAGTGCCGAAGGAAGCCGTCCCTCCCATTTGACGCACTGAGAAAGACGCTGTCTTTTCTCTTGCCGAGAAAATCCAGCTCCAGTGTTTCCAGTCACCCTTGCGGGTTACTGGGAGATCGAGTCCTGAGAACGAGATACAAGACCTCCTTCATTCTAGAACCAAGGTACAGAGCTGATTAGACCCTTAGAGAATTCTTAACTAAGATTCTTGGCAAAACTAACTTAAACTTAAACCGCAACTCCCTTACTCCTTCCCACGTACTAGGCTTAGGTTAGGTACACCGGGGTAGGCGTATTTAGAAGCACCAGTTGAGTACGTTTAGTCAACTTTTATCATTGTATGTAATTGTATATATTTTTTCCGTTTTAAGTATCATATGGCTCAGAAACCATATCAATGCTTTTACAGTATTATTTTATAATACTCCTTTTACTGTACGCACATTACTTTATGACAAGTATTGCAATTGTGACAATTCACTTCTCTTGCATGAGAAAGAGGACTGCTCAATAAATAACACCTTTTATTGAAAACGCCCTTCTCTCTATTTCTCTGCACTCTGGTGAAACTAAGAGGCAGATTTATGTCGGACTTGCGGCACTTTTGCGCCGCCGTTGCGTCACTTCTGTGATGCAGCGGCGGCGTAAACCCTGCGCCACGTTGCGACACACTTACATCGTGACGCATCTATGGAGATGCGTCACGGTGTAAGGCCCTGCACCACATGAAACCTGTGTCAGGTTTCATGTGGGCGTTTCCACACAGGGGGGGTGTTGCGTCGCAGGAACGCCCCTGAAAAGTGACTCAGTGAAATCTACAAGATTTCACTGAGTCACTTTCCCAACACTGATGCGTCAAAACCCTGCACCAGCTTGAAGCTGGCGTAAGGTTTGAATCACCACGTTCGAGATAGGGCAAGTTGGAATAGTGCTGGAGTTGCATGCCGCACGCAACACAACTTTAGCAGTGAGCCAACTTTACTCCCTAGATGTGACACGCATCTGTTTATTCCTGCGCCATGGTGCGCCGCATTATAAATGCGGCGCATCATGGGTGGCGCAAGGATAAACTTGCGTGACGTATCTTTCCTGGCGCATCTCTGCTGATTTGCAGAGATGCGTCAGGCAACATAAATCTGCCCCGAAGTATGCACGATTGACTGAGTGAAATAGCTATCTATTGTTTTCACACAACTCTGGAGATATACTCCTTATTCTGGAGGGAGCAAAGTTGTCATGTTTATGCGGTTGTCAGAATCTAATCCCTTCTTGTCTAATCAGGGAAGTTACCTCCTCCCTGTTCATTCGAGAAAGTTTCTAGTGACCTCTGAGCTAGCTGGCATACCTAATTAAGTCTAACATATTCAGTAGACACCTAGTCGACCTCAGTCCTACGTCTAAACTACCGTTTATGTTATTCCAATGCGCAGAGCCTTTTGGGAATATAGGAACTACACTACATGGCGCCCAACGTTTAGTAAGGCGATAATCTAACGCATGATACTAGAGTAACTCAGTCGTGCTTTTTACACACAGACCCCTTTTTCCCGTAAAAACTCCAATAGACGTCTGGAGTGGGTGAAAGGTTAATATCCGCCGAAACTTAGTAGGAAGAGATTCCTATGTATTAGTTTTCGGTTTAGTCAACGTTGAAGGATACAGTGTTCCAAAATATTGTGCACCTAATCTTTGTTTCCTCAAAATTTGCTCTGCAAACTTTCTGTCAGTAAAAATGTCAGACAGTGAGGACGAAAGGGAGAGAGCTACACTAGCAGCTCAACTCGTAGCGGACGACACACTTGTCCAAAATAACGACCCAGATGCAATAATCATCCCGGTCAATATAAGAAAAACCATAACTATAAAACTTATAGAAAATGGAGTAACATCAAGAGGTGGTACAGTAGTATTTGTGGTAGAGGCACATGAATTTCGGCAGACAGAGGTATTCTATTCCTGGATACATTTTCCAGCAGCACATGCTGTAACACATGAGTTCCACTACTACAATATAACGGAATCTCCAGAGGAATACTCTCCTTTTGAGGAAGTTGAAATTCCACTAACATATCAAGAGCACCAGCTCTGGTTTAATGGCGCCCTAAAACATCAAAATCACATTACCAGGCTTGGTCCACTAGGTAGACCAGGAGCCACATGGCCAGTTCTAGCCAGCTACACACCACACCCCGACATTGAAACAATGGCAGACAGAGAACTTTTTGTTCAGTTACAACAATTAATTAAAATACATAGACAATTGGTCCAATATGTCATGCAGACTTCAACAGTCCAACCTGTAATTAAACTTCCACAAAACACCCCTCACCAAGGGAACACAAATAAAATTACACCACAGAATATACAATTATGTCTTGGTAAAACACCCGCAAAACTGGAACAAATTCCATTCTGGTTAGCTCAAAAAATCACTCAGATAGAGGCAGTATTTCCTGATACTACCCCTCACGAAAAACACAGAATTCTGACTATCTGTCTCCCAATGGTGATCGCATGACATGTGGAGGACTGTGACACTTGGGGCACAGTTTTTGCTTCTATCTATACAAAAACACATGGTGTTCCGTCTATGGCGGTTATACCAGATGTACTAAGACAGAGAAAAACAGTTTCAGTCCATAAGAAGGTCTCCCCTGTGAAGAAATAGATCTCCAGAAGGGGGGGGGCAAGTCTCAACAACGGGAGCCCTCTGAAAAAAGATACAACCTCAGAAATAGGGACAATTTGAAAAAACCTGACAGATATCAAAATATTGATACACGTACCTCTCGATCTTTTCAGACTTCCTCAAAGAAATTGGAAAGAAGAGGACGGTCAGAACACAAAGAAGAGCACGTCAAGTCCAAAGACAAGGAACCTGCTCATCAAAGTAAAAAATTACAATTTTCCAGAAAGAAGGTAGCCAGTATTAAAATAAAACATGCGGAGAATCCTGAGGACACAACTGAAAAAGAGAGAGTGGGCCCAGACAATGCTAGACAGCGCTGCAGAAGTGACCATAGCTCGCAAGATACTGATGAATCTTCTGGAGACAGTGGACACGAATGAATACATTCAAGTGGAAACTGCAGATACCCGAGTGAGCATGCCCCATAAACTATATGAAATAACATTACGTATAGAGGGAGATAAAACTAGGAAAATAAAAGGTCCCTTTTGGGAGAATCTATCTAAAGGCTATGATATCCTTCTAGCAGAGAAAGACTGGCCACCAGAGTTTGTCAGGGAGTGCCCACATGGAGAAGAAATGATTATGCCTGCCTTCTCAAATCACATTCCAATACATAGAAAATACACATTTGCGAGAAAATGAGGAGTGGCTCAAGCCCCTGCATTATATAAAAATCGTATAGGATGGGATCAGGATTCTCCTCACCATAAAATCCTGTTAAAAAATCAACCTACTGCACAGAGGCAGTATCCTGTTAAGCAAGAAGCTAAAAAACAAGTAAGAGCAATTTTAGATCAACTTGAATATCAGGGGGTGATTGAAACATGCACCTCACAAATGAACAATCCTTTGTTTCCTGTCTCCAAGCCAGACAATTCATATCGTCTAGTTTTGGACAACAGACACCTAAACTCTGGTTGCAAAACATTTGCAGTGCAAAACTCACACAGTCCAGCACTAATGAATAATATAGTTCGCAAAAAATATAAAACGACATTAGATATTTCAAATGGTTTCTTCTGTCAAAACATAGCACCTGAAAGCAGATATTTGACCGCTTTCTCCAGCATGGGGACCCAAAAACAATTTTGTCATCTCCCAAAGGGATTCAAGAACAGCCCAGGATGAATGTATGACGTTACAACGCATACTTTTACAACGCATACCATTACAATGCATTTTTTACAATGCAAATACCATTATAACGAATGATTTTACAATGCATACCATTATGACGCAAGTGTAATAAATACTAAAAAAGTGCAATTACAACGCATGACAATACTCCGCATACCATTACAACGCATATATATTAAATAAAATATATTTAATATTATTTTTGTAACCTACAACCTGGCATGGGATGCAGGGAAAATAGGGGTTTTGGGTGGGGAAGTGTATTAAAACAGTGAAACAAACTGAACGTATTTTTTTACGAACAGTGACGTATTTTAACTAAATAAATACTCGAGTATTAAAATTAATACGCACATATTTAAATTAATAGTCAGGTATTAAAATTAAAACTCATTTTGTAAAATTTTAATTACAAAAAATAGATAATCCACGGAGAACACATTTACCCAAAATTAGGTTTTGAAAAGAAAAGCCAGGAAAAATGTTCATTGAGAGTAAACAAATGTAAATAAAAGAAGCCACCATTTTAGAAGCTCGCAAATGCTGCAGTCCTACAACAGTTTCAATGACAATAAATGGAACGCATAGCAAACAAAATGGAGGAGAAAGGCCGAACCAAAACAGAATAAGCACACTTTTTAAAACAATACATTAAAATATACATCCTCACATCAAATGAAACATAAAAAAATTAAAAAATTAACGATTATTTTTAGAAAAATATTGATGACACACAATTAAAACTATAAATACAGGTGAACCACCATTTTGAACTCAGTGGTCAGATGACTACGAGGGAGAGCAGACGCATTTTACGCCACTGCTAACGTGACTGACATAGAGGTTATCTCATTGAAATTACATTCAAAATAAAAGTAAGTAACCTATTCTATATTTAAAGTAATACTTTACGAAATCTACCTAACTTAAAAATTAATATACAGATATTATTTTTACAGTTTCTAATTCCCTTCGATAAGAATTATTTTAAAGAAAAACGATAAAACAACTATCCATTTAAACAAGTAAGCAAAATGTATTTTTAAATCTCTTCAAATGTAATAAACCGCTAACATGCAGAAATAGAAACAGATAAAAATGCACTTTTATTAAAATGTAATACTTTTAAAACTTGCAAACATTCTTAAGGAAAAATATTGTGATTAAAAAAATGTCAAACAGTAATTTACTTTTAAATAGTGTGTAGACATTTTAATTAAATAGATTTAAAAAATATACCTTTTCTTAATTACAAATAAAAACTTAAAGCTGCGAAGAAACACCAAACGAACAGCTTCCAT
This sequence comes from Lissotriton vulgaris, assembly GCF_964263255.1. Classification (NCBI taxonomy): domain Eukaryota; kingdom Metazoa; phylum Chordata; class Amphibia; order Caudata; family Salamandridae; genus Lissotriton; species Lissotriton vulgaris. The sequence continues at coordinate 310,090,357 of NC_141698.1, forward strand.
AAAAACAACAAACTACTGAAACACATCGAAAAACCATACTTTTTCGGTAAGTACATTTTTAAATAATTTACGATGTAAAAAGAACTGATTTCACCAGATAGAATAAGTACTATCATTGTTTTTAAAAATGCCTTTTTCAAAAATATGAAAGTATTTGTGTTGTAGTGTTGTGAAAAAACAGTTTTTTTTTTTAAATATCATTCAATTAAACTAACAATTTTAACATGTTTCTTTACATTCAAAATACATAACATATCTATGATGTAGAAATAAACATCCGTTATATTTTTTTTAATTTAAAACAGAAATCATCTTTATTCTTCAAGCACAAGAGCTAAGGAAGAACATCTCATTTTCGACAAAACTGAAAGAGATATTATTACCACAGAAAGGGTAAGTGAGCACATAGAATCAACTATTTTAAAAATTTACTAATTAAATCTTTGAACTTATTTCGAAAAATGTTTCGCTGTTGTCCCAAAATATTTTTTTTAAGAAAAGGTCATGGATATTAATCATTTCAAAAATGACATTTCTATCCCAAAGAAATAGGGTATTTTAAACCAATAATTAAACAAGCTATATATTTTTTTTAATCTACAGAAAACTCGTTAACAATAACAAGAAAACCAACTCAAGAACAGGACCAACAGACCGATCAGATATAAATCAATCCATAATTAAGAACAATCTAAAAGTCAACTCAAAATACAGCAGCAAGGTATTTATCTTCAAAAAAAGTTAACTAACCTAAATCTACGTCAGGAAGGGCACAAAAAGTAAAATGAAACCACGTAAAGGAATGTAAATGCAATATAATATATATAAACATTTTTCAATAATTTACAAAAAAAAATTCTTGTCTTTTTATCGTTTCAGAAGATGTCTTAAGATAAAGCAGCAAAATACATTGAAAGCAGGAAAGGAAACCGACTGCTACAGTATGCAGGTTACATTTATTGCAAGTTAAGAATAACTGAACCAAGGAGACATTGGAGGTGCGTGCAATATTACTCATCCCATTGGAAAGGCAGAGCGGTTACTCTTGGTGACACCGTTGAAAAAACAACTGAGCATAACCACTCTGCCTCTGCAATGGAGATTGAAGTAAGAGAAACCATTAACGAAATAAAAATTTTGCAAGCACCTCCAATGACTCCTCTGGTTCGATTTTAAGGGAGGCAGCTCAACATGTTCCTGACCACATTGCTAGTAGTATGCCTATAATACCTAATTTGAGACAAATTATTTAACGTAAAAAACAGGCAAGTATCCCTCAAAGAGTTACACCCCAGACATTCAGTGACATTGTAATTCCTCCTGAACTCTGTCTTTCTATTTCTAATGAAACCTTTATCATGCATGAAAACCAAACCCCTCAAAAACAAATAATTATTTTTAGCACACCCCGTAACCTTGCTAAGTTAGAAAATAGTGATATTTGGATGATGGATGGAACGTTCAAAAGTACGCCCCATCCTTTCACCCAAATATACACTATACATGCAAAAATTAACCATACAGTAGTACCCCTAGTATACAGTTTGCTGCCAGATAAACAATCCACAACGTACACTGAACTTTTAACAGTGATTAAATCTAAGACAATCAATAAAAGTCCTCGGAAAATAATTATTGATTTTGAATTTGCGATGATAAATGTTATTTCCAAAACGTACACGGATACCCACATTCAGGGATGTTTTTTCCATTTTTCCCAGGCATTTTGGCGTAAAATACAAAAATCATCCCTAGTTGTGGATTACATATCAGACAGCAAACTGCAATTCGAACTTAAAAAACTAACTGCACTTTGTTTTGTCCCTCCTACAAGTGTAGACGAGTACTACACTGCATTTATCGAATCAGAGTTTTTTACTACAAACGAAGAAAAATTGGCACCCCTGCTAAATTATTTCGAAGACACATGGATTGGTCATCTAAGCAGGTCGGGTCGCAGGAGGAAGCCACGTTTCCATTTGGAGTGGTGGAACTGCTACACGTCCTGCTTAGAAGGAGGGGCAAAAACAAACAATGCCATAGAGGGATGGCACAACTCCTTCAACCACACAATTGGCAAACCTAATCCAAATTTCTATAATTTCTTGGAAACTATGAGGAAGGAGCAAAGTTTTCAAGAAATGAGAATGTCACAATCATTAACAGGTAGTCTGAACCCACGCATCTCTAAAAGATCAAGAGAAATGTCAGAACGACTATTGGGAACTTTACAACAGTTTTCGTTGTGTGTGGCTTCAGACTACCTAGATACATACTCCACTACTAATACTCCCTTCACTTTTACTTTCCTGTTTTGCCCTAAATTACAATACAACATATTTAATTTGGCATTTTAATTGGCTTTTTTCTAAAATAATTTTTGCAAACTTAAAAGTCGGGTCGCCTTACCTTAGATGTCTTCTTTTTTCTTTTTTTCTTTTCTTTAATGCAATCCAATGTAATCCAAAGCCAATCTTGTTTTGTATTCCATTTTTTCAAAACCATTCCCAAAAAACAAATAAATAAATGTACTTGTTGTTTTTTTTTTTAACACAAAATGCATTTCCAAAGTAAGGAATTCCTTTTCTGAATATCGGTTTACAACAAACATTTTCAGCCAAAAACATTTTCATCTCCAATTCGAAACAATCTCCAACTCCCAAAAAATCGTAAATGTATCCATCATCTTGCTGTTCTTGAATTCCAAAGTCCAAAAAAAACCAAGTAAAGATCCATCCTCTAGCTTTACTCCAAATCAGCACTCCTTCAAAATCCATTTCCAAAATTGTAAATCCATCGAAATTCAAAGCCAAAAAAGAAACTAAAGATATATTCCACAATTCCTTAAATCCTCCACGATTAACAATCCATTTTTTCCAGTGGAAATCCAATGTTCGTAAATCGATCTTCTTCTGTGTCCGACAGAATCCCGAACAAACAATTTCACAAAAATACATTTCCAAACCATTGTTTAACTACTTTTTAAAATTATTGAAGCATACATTGCAATAAAGATAAATAAACACATGACCCGACATAGGTATACTCTAACAATTTGTTTGTGAACATGCGGAATATAACGTAAACATCGTATTTATATATTCAACACCTCCCTATTCTTTCCTTGCAATAAATATATACCTATGCTTATTTAAATGTAAATATAACTTTATAAAGTTTCCTACCTGAGCGCAGATCTCCATGCTTCTGCTCTGTCCAGCGACGCTCCACAATATGGCTGCCTATGCATTTGACGTTCACACGTATACGTCATCACAAGCTGCAAAAAAAGAAAAAGGACTATTTTTTGGTTAAACTTTATTTATTATTAAACAATATTAAAATTAATTTTTAAATGTTATTAATTTTTTAAAAATATTTAAACATTTGCAAAAATGTATTTAAATAAAATCTATCACGAAATATTTTTTTGTACATTTTTACTTCAATAAAATGTGTCATATTAAATTATTTTACAAATCTAAACATGCATATTTTTATTTATTTTAAATGTTTATATAAATGTTATATTATTCTTAACTTATATATACTCTCTTATTAATGTAAAACAAACCCAGTTAGTCTCCAGCCAGCTTCTTATTTCAGGTACGCGATATTCACATAGAGAGCTATTGAATTAAATGTAGGACAATTCCTTTCATTGCAATCAATGTTAAAGCGTGAGAATTTTTTTATAAATTATTTTCTACCTATTTTTCCAACCAATATAACTATTTTCTTTAACTTCATTAATTTATAATAACATTTCTAAAAATAATTGTAATTTAAAATTACACTCTTATTAAATGTTTTTAATTTATATTTAGTACAAATATATTTAATTATTTTAATTACAAGTGGGTTATATTCCAATAATATATATTAGATATTGCAAGAGTAAAAAGTACTATTTATACTCAAGGTGTGTATAATAGTAGTGTAAAGCAGGATAGTGTAGGGGTATAATTTACTATTTTAACTCCAGTGAGGTGTAAAATTAGAAAAAGTGCTGGATAGTGTAGGGGTTCAAATTAGTATTCTAACTCCAGGGTAGTGGAAAAGTAGGGTAAGTGAAGGATAGTGTGGGGGTTTCAAATTACTATTCTAACTCCAGGGGGCTTTAAAAGTAGGGTAAGTGCTGGATAGTGTAGGGGTTCCCATTACTATTTTAACTCCAGGGGAGTATAATAGTAGGGTAAGTGCAGGATAGTGTGAGAGTTCAAATTACTATTCTTACTCAAGGGAGGTGTAGTAGTAGGGTAAGTGCAGGATAGTGTTGGGATAAAAATTACTAATGTAACTCCAGGGGGGTGTAATAGTAGGGTAATTGCTGGATAGTGTGAGGGTTCAAAATACTATTCTTAATCCAGGGAGGTGTAATAGTAGGGTAAGTGCAGGATAGTGTTGGGATTAAAATTACTATGCTAACTCCAGGCGGGTGTAATAGTAGGGTAAGTGCTGGATAGTGTAGGGGTTCCAATTAGTATTCTAACTCCAGGGTGGTCTAATAGTAGGGTAACTGCTGCATAGTGTAGGGATTCCAATTACTATTCTAACTCCAGGGGGTGTAATAGTAGGGAAAGTGCTTTATAGAGTAGGGGTTCCAATTACTATTCTAACCCCAGGGGGGTGTAATAGTAGGGTAAGTGCTGGATAGTGTAGGGGTTCCAATTACTGTTCTAACTCCAGGGGGGTGTAATATTAGGGTAAGTACTGGATAGTTTAGAGGTTCCAATTACTATTCTAACTCCAAAGAGGTGTAATAGTAGGGAAAGTGCTGGATAGTGTAGGGGTTCAAAATAATATTCTAACTACAGTGGATAGTGTAGGGGTTCCAATTACTATTCTAACTCCAGGGGGGTGTAATATTAGGGTAAGTACTGGATAGTTTAGAGGTTCCAATTACTATTCTAACTCCAAAGAGGTGTAATAGTAGGGAAAGTGCTGGATAGTGTAGGGGTTCAAATTACAATTCTAACTCCAGGGTGGTGTAATAGTAGGTTAACTGCTGGATAGTGTGAGGGTTCAAATTACTATTCTTACTCCAGGCAGGTGTCATAGCAGGATAAGTGCAGGATAGTATTGGGATTCAAATTACTAATCTAACTCCAGGGGGGTGTAATACTAGCTAAGTGCTGGAAAGTATAGGGGTTCCAAATACTATTCTAACTCCCGGGGGGTGTAATAGTAGGGTAAGTGCTGGATAGTGTGAGGGTTCAAATTACTATTCTTACTTCAGGGAGGTGTAAAAGTAGGGTAAGTGCAGGATAGTGTTGGGATTCAAATTACTATTCTAACTTCAGGGGGGTGTAATAGTATGGTAAGTGCTGGATAGTGTAAGGGTTCAAATTGCTATTCTAACTCCAGGGGGGTGGAATAGTAGGGTAAGTGCAGGATAGTGTGAGAGTTCAAATTACTATTCTTACTCTAGGGAGGTGTAATAGTAGGATAAGTGCAGGATAGTGTTGGGATTCTAATTACTAATCTAACTCCAGGGGGTGTAATATAAGGGTAAGTGCTGGATAGTGTACGGGTTCCAATAACTATTCTAACACCAGGGGGGTGTAATAGTAGGGTAAGTGCTGGATAGTGTAGAGGTTCAAACTAATATTCTAACTACAGCGGGGTGTAATAGTAGGGAAAGTGCTGGATAGTATAAGGATTCCAATTACTATTCTAACTCCAGGGGGGTGTAATAGTAGGGTAAGTTCTGGATAGTGCAGGGATTCAAATTACTATTCTAACTCCTGGGGGGTGTAATATTAGGGTAAGTGCTGGATAGTATAGGGGTTCCAATTACTATTCTAACTCCAGTGGGGTGTAATAGTAAGGAAAGTGATGAATAGTGTAGGGGTTTCAAAGTGCTGGATAGTGTAGGGGTACCAATTACACTAATAGTAATAGTAGGGTAAGTGTACGATAAGGGAATAAATTACTATTCTTTCAACATGTGTTTATAATACTGGAGTATTCATTTTTAAAATACTAGTGTATTTTTTTTAAAAGGGTATTTTTTTAATTTTTTTAAAAAAAGTCTTGTAAGGGTTCTTCTTACAACATGTGTGTTTAATACTAGACTATTAATTATTTTCTTAATAATTGTCAAAATATGCAAAATAATGTATGAATTTTTAAAAAAAGTGTATTGTTTTTTAAAACATGTTTTAAAAAGTCTTGTAAGAGTTCTTCTTACAACACGTGTGTTTAATACTAGAGTATTAATAATTTTCTTAATAATAATCAAAATATGCAAATTAATACACTAATACCTTAATTTAAAAATAAAAAAACATAATTTTTTTTAAACTTTAGAAAAATACTCTAGTAGCAATAAATACTCAATTATTAAAATCAAACTTACTTCAATACAAAAAAATGTAAAATAAATAATAATATACTTACCTAAAAATGCGTTGTAATGGCATGCGTTGTAATGACATCTGCGCTGTAATGGTATGCGTTGTAATGGCATGCATTGTAAAAGATCCTGCGTTGTAAAAGTTGCGTTGTAAAAGCAGTGCGTTGTAAAAGTTGCGTTGTAATGGTTGTTCACCGCCCAGGATTTTTTTCAGCCAAGGTAACAGAGTTACTACAAATATATGATGATGAGACAGTATCCTATGTCGATGACATCTAGCTTACAGATGATGACCTGGAAACTCACTTGAAAAGAGTGAACACCATAATACTTGGGTTCGCAGCTGAAGGGTACAAATTCAACTTTAAAAAATCACGAATTGCCCATCTAACTGTCCCATTTTTAGGATATGAATTATCAAGTGAAGGCAAAAGCCTAGCAGACAACTTCTTAGAGAAGTGTGCTGTACTCCAAGCTCCAAAAACGCTGAAAAACTTACAATCAATACTAGGTTTCCTGAATTTCGGAAGAACAAACATTCTAAATCATGCATAGAGAGTTAAACCCCTCTACGAACTAATAAAACATGATTTCAAACCAATTAATTGGGCTCAAAAACACACAGAAATTTTAAGATCATTACAGACAGACATGTTAACTGAAACAAAACTGCAAACACGCGCAAACGAACGCAATCTTGTAATCCGAGTCATCCCAGGAAGATGCAGATTCACATACCTGACCTCTAATGAGGGAGAAACGGTACCAATAGCTTACAAATCACACTTGTACACAAAGCTGAAATTAAATTCAGTTCTACTGAAAAAAATTTAACTGCGGTTCAAACTGCTGTAGCAAAAGAAAGAGCCCTCGCACAAGGTAAACGAATAATAATCGTTACACCAGTACCTGCCCTAGAAGCAGTGACAAGAGCAAGCATTCCCAATGCTAAATCTTTACATCCGAGATAGATACAATGGGTTAATTCTCTTGCTGCACCGGACGTAGTATACGAATTTGATCCTAACTTAAAAACAAAAGAATTCCTGCAATATGAATATGAATGTCCTCTGCCGATCAAAATCCTGCCTCTTGAACATTACGGCTGTATAATATATACAGACGGCTCAGCACAACCCGCAGTTAGGGGTAAACAAGCCTATAGTGCTGTGTGCGCGATTGTTAAAGGTCGCTGGTGCATAGGTAAATTCAGACCATTGGTCACTAAAACTGAATCAATCAGAAATTGTACAGCTCAGTGAGCTGAAATAAGATCTCTGAAGATGGCGCTTGAAAATGCAGATCGCGAATTCCCGACACTAATAGAGTGCGATTCGCATTACTGCGTTAGGTCTTACAATAATTCCATGCAGACCTGGATAAAAAACGGTTACAAAGATGAGACAGGTGCCACAATAAAGCATAAAAAACTTTGGGAACAAGTAGTTCTTTTACAGAAAGAACTACAAAAGACTCACGTGATACATACGCAGAGTCTTCAACGTGATGGCGCTCACGTTGCAGGTAATTCATTGGCTGACAGAGCCACAGCAGCAGCTGATCACTCGGCTTCGGTAGCTACAAAAAAGCGTACAAAAAAACAAATAGATGGCGAAACGCTGCTTGCAGTAAAAGCCTCAATGGAAGGCAATTATGCGGCGTTACCGCTAAACTATCCACTCGGCAATACCTGCATAATTGATGCGAACTCCGTTTGCTCAAATCCCTGGAGTGGGGGATAGGGTAATTCCAAACACGAACTGGAGAGTCTTCTTGATACAAGAAGCACACATGGGATTGGGTCTGAGGCACCAAGAGATCCTGAAATCTCTAATAGAATTACAATCACAATACTGGTGGCATGGGATGAGCGTGCAAATCTATAACTTTGCATTGAATTGTCAGGACTGCAACAGAGATCGCAGTTGTGAACCGGACCAGACACCTCTATTAGACAGCATCAGGCTATCTATGCGCAGAAATCCAGACGGAGAAAGCGATCCCATAATTATTACGATGAGATTGATTTGGATGTGGCCCCAGCGCTCGGCTGACGCCAGAACTGTTATAAAAGATTTGTGAGTCTTTATCGGCACATACGCAATTGGCGTGCTACTTTCTGACCAGGGTCCTGCGTTTAGCTCTAGGGCTTACAATGAGGCCATGGCCAGCATGGGCATTGCATTGCGGTATTCTAGTCCATTCCATCCCGAGGGAAATGTGGTAGTGGAGAAAAAAAAACGTGACATAAAGCAATCTATAACAGCGAGGGTATTAGATTCGGGTGACGGGTCGGTCAAACATCTAATAAGTGTCCAACGTAGTCTTAATAACATGCCAAGAAATTCTCTAGGAGGTATCAGTCTGTACGAATTTTATTTGGTACTAGAATGATCATCCAGGATTTGGATTGTCAAACTTCAGTGGTGAAACAAAAAACCTTTGATATCAAAGATCGTTTGTCTGTTTTATAGGACTTAAATGAAACAAGAAAATGTCTGAGTAACGAAAAGCTAAAGCCAACTACCACTGAAGAAAAACCACCTGTCCCAGCAAGACCTGTCTGAATTCCAAAGATTGGGGATCTGATCAGAGAAAAGATCCCGGAGAAGAAGGAATTTGGGCCTTCTTACAGAAAAGCAGTACCTGTCTTAGCTGCCTGCGGAACAAGATCAGTAGTACTACCGTCACTTGCTGGAAAAAAGGAGAACCAAGTTGTATCAATCGACCTGGTGAAACCATAACCATGTGGCCAATAATAAGTAGTAGGCCCAGTGGACTCCCAAGAAATAGCAGAAAACCAAATCTTGCTAAAATCTAAGAGGTTCAAACTGAGAGACTAATCACATTTGACAAACCTTCATTGAATCAAAAAGGACTAGGCAACAAAGCCATGGAACTTGTGCCTCTTGATACCCAAATAGCAACAGTTCATCAAGAAACACCTGTCTAGAACGACGTAGCTTCGGACTATACAAATCTAACAAAAGAAAATCCAAAGATCAATGGAAATCCGGAAGCAATTCCACCAATTGACAGAACTGCATCTGGCTACTTTATCAATTTTGATGACTTTTCCGATGATCCAAATGAACATGGAGACAAGCCAGCAACAAAAACACTCAAAGAAAAAATCACAGAACTCTTTCATCAACTCAGAGAAACATATCTAACTTCACCATGGATTACATTATTGTTTGTGTTAGGTGTACTTTTCCTCCTTCTGTGGCTCATCTTGGTTTTAAGTGTGGGTAGATTCATTGATGGAAAATATAGTACAATGGACACAGCAAGTCAGAAAATCAACTTGGTCCTGAAACCACACAGATCCTCTCACATCGAAAAAAGAGAACTATCATCAGTGAACATCACAGCCATCCCTATACCTGGTGGTATGGCATGGGACAAAACTGACTATGAAATCTATGGCCCGGTTGAGCTCTTGAAATATCCACACCAATTTAGGATCTCCTTAAGTGACTTTGTATCACCTAGTACTTTCTCTGATGAGTGGGACTTTGAAAATATTAATAATATGATGTCAGATTAAGAAATGTCAGCAAAATTTACAGAACATGAATATTTACAGGGTTCGTCGAATTATGAGGAAATGTATTGTTACAATCACTTTGGGCATCACTATCTGCATAAATCTGCAAATCCTAGAAATGTTTTCAGTTATTATCAGTGGGAACATTGTCCAACCCCGCCAAAAGGCAGTTCGAAAACATTTTATGAGCAATTTCCATACTTCTCAGGGTTTAATTATACTAATCCTGAAACGTTTTATTTCAAAATGTTAAATAAGACAGGAGTGAAAAACATGTTGACAAATACTAAACTGATTTATTCTGAAACATTTTATGAAAGAATGACTACATTTGGTTTTGAATTTTGGAAAAATAACATTGAGACAAAAACCATCTGGGGTACAAAAGAGTGGCAGGTACAAGGCCTAGAATCATTGTTGAGAGCCTGCATGATCCCAGAACAAATAATGTTCCTGAATGACACCATTCAACAAACAACCTGTCTTGGTTTAGCTAAGATAAAAGATTTAAACAACCCATCTATACCAAAGCCTATGCCTGATGGAAACACCACTACAAATGAGGGGTTAGACGTGTCCTATATTTTGAAACAAAACAGAACACTTCCTGATTGGAACAAATGGTTGATCTGGCCCACAGACACTAATAACTGTCAAGATAGATTCCTGAACAAAATACAGAGGTTCAAACAGAACAGGCCAGACCCAAGATATTCCCAGAGGCAACATCCAGGGATAGTTACAACATACAGTGTAGGAAAGTTATGCCTCGTTGGCTACAAAGATCCACACTTCCCGAAATTAAGCAACACTTAACTTTACTTAAAGAAGGTGCTGACTTGCGAGATTTCATAATGGGACCTCGCAAACAGAGTCAAAAACGTTTCATATACGCCGGTATATACGCAGCTTACAATGAAGCTTGGAAAGTAACACAAATTGAAACTGCAGAAAAAATACAAGACATTGATCATATTAATTTGGAAAAATCCCTTTCTGTGGTGGACAATGGGTTAACGACTCTGTCCTCCAGAATGTATTCACTGGACAGCATTGTATCATCTGCTATTGATATAATAGAACAGGATATGCTAATGTTACAACATGGTCGATCCCAATTGCGTTCTATTGTACAGCTAGGGTTGACGTTACAAAACCTCCGTTCAGGCCACGTGCCATGGCGTCTAATCAACATAACGTCATTATTTTCTATCTTTAACCTTACTGATAGACAAATCTCGTTGGCACAAAAAGGAGCAGACTATACGGAGCTGAGCATTGAAAAACTAGAGAGATTACCATTGACAATGTCAGAAAGATCTGTCATTGAATGGATAATACAAGGCACCATTACAATCCCGAAACCAACTTTTCAGTTTCAATACTGCCAAAAATATATACCAGCAGGCCTGTATGAAGGGTTGGGTAATGGATACATCAAATCAACCTGGAATTTACCTTTTACACATAAATGTCATAGTGAAGGGAAAAAAGAGGTATTTCTTAGTGGTAACAATTGTAAAAAATCACTAAGCGGTACACTTCTGTGTCAAGGTATTAACTTGCATGGAGCCTGCGAAGGTTCATCAAACAACCTTTCATGTCATCTGCACGGTACCCCCGCTACACAGATAGAGCCTTTTTTCAGACAACTTTCCAACGGTAGCTACGTTATATTAAGTGACCACAGCTGTTGTGGCATGATGCCAGGAAAACCCTATCTCGTGAGCGTCACTTCCAGGGTCATTTGTTGTATGCAAGTATTGTATCCAAACAGCAATCCAGACATGGAGGCAGCAAGATGGCCTTCTGTGAATATCTCTTCTATTCAAATTGATACTTTAAGCAGAATGAAGTGTATTCTTTTACAAACAACTGTGCCTTTAACCTCGTCCAAAGAAACATATGACCTGCAAGTTGCAAGGACAGCGGCAGAGATATATACCCTATTATCGACAAATTGCCCCGTGCATTTCGTAGAAATGTTAAGCCAAATCTTAAACATATCAGATACCAGTGGCATCGCACATGTATTTAAGACAATTTTTCCGGGACTGTTAGCACCCTTTGAAACAGTTCTGGGTATCTTCCCGAATTTTGTGCATTCTCTTTTCGGTGGCCTTCCTCTTATTTTGGGACTCGTAGCAGGAATTTTATTTTTGTTCCTTCTGCTCCGATATGGCAAGCCAAGTCACAGACAAAACTCAGGCTACGATGGAAGAAATTATCCTAGCAATACGATACCGAGACCATATCACTAAGGTCCTCGGATTGGCCCGGCTACGAGATCTGAATACTACCTGGTTTCTTTCGTTCAGATCAATTTGGCAAAATTGCATCTTACCTGTGCTTCGATGTCTGCAATGCAGAGAAGAATGCGTGTTAGACGTCTGTCTTACACTACCATCAGCTGTACCAATGGATATCAATGCTTTGCTTTGTCCGGTAACGACTTATGCAACGTGTTGTCCCCATCGGCTACTGATTCTGATGACGGCATTCGTTGAGACTTCACCATTACGATTAGGTGGCGGTAAAGTACGAGATGAAAGCGGCACCACACAGGTACAACCTCCTGTGAACATTGCTGATCTAGATACCGACGATGGCAATGCATCGCATATATGCACTATTTCTGATTTTAAAGCGTTGGCCCAACTTTCACCTACTGTTGCAGACACATTTTTTGCTGGTCTAGCTGAGGTAATGTTCTCTCCCAACAACGAGAATAATATTTGAAATATCGAGCACACAGCGTTCCCTGAACTCTGAATTCGGCCTTCAGTTTTTATAAACAACACTGCTGAAAACATTTGGAACTATTTTTTCCCTTAAAAGCAAAATTATTTCTCCCAATTTCCAAAATATTTACCTTTTTTTTTGGCACAAGGTACTGTGCTTAAAGTAGAACTATTCTAGGCCTGCTCAGGGGATCCCATAAGGACCCGTAGGGCAAAAAAGTAAGAAAATATATATATGTTTTTTAAAAGTCGCAGGATGTGAGTAGGAGCCGCACATTTCTCCGCCGAAAAAAACAAAGCATGTATTTTTAAGATATACGTCAAGCTTATGTGTTTAGATCTTGGGTGGCTCTAAAAAGAGCAAGTAGCGATGAAGAGTCTAAATTTCATGAGGAAGCCTCTTTTCCCTTTATCTGTTAAATGTGCAGCATCTCCTCTGTAGATGCCATGCATATTGAAACGCAGATTGTTGTGGTAAATGGACCCCATTCTATAATCTCTTTGACTCAAGAAAATATAGTTGTGACCCACAATTCACACTCTAATCATCTTGAAAGGAGGTCTTGATGTACTCAGATGGTCTCTGTAAATTAAATGGCAGTGTGAAAACTAAGATTTTTCTAAAATGGTGGATGAGATGCAGTGTTGAAAAACAGAAAAGAAATGATTGGTTGTTTGACAACATTCTACACTGAAAAGTAGGGTGCATGTTTGTATTTTTTAAAAGCATGATTCTTATTGGTTATCAGAACGTGATTGAAAATAACATTACGTAGGATAAGCTGGTATATTGAGAAGACAAGCACACTTGCTGTTTTCATTAGCAACATTGTGTGATGAACTTTTGCATTCTTCGGGAGCCGGCATTGCTTTTTCGCACGGGGGAGATGCTAATTTGTATGTGGAAATGCAATCTACTTTGGGTTTTGAAAGTGAGTGCAGATTTCACTGCTCTGTCTTTCAAAACAAATGCAAACTAAGTTTGCTATGGGAGGGCGGGAGTCGTGAGAGTCCTGCCCTGTCAACGCAAACAGCAGTGTCCCAGCTGTAGGAACACCAGGACACTGCAGGAGCCGGCCATCAGGCGTGGCGGTACCCAGGGCCCTCGAGTGCACCAGGTGGAGGGCCACGTAGTGTGCCTCCCGTAATACACAAATTCCTGGGGGGTGGTGGTTCCCGGGGCTTGAGGCCCACACACTTCAAATTTTGTAGGGGGGATTGGACGCAAAAGTGGTGCAAGGGGGTTGTAAATCTGGTACACAGTGTTCTGTTTTAGTTTGCTTTCCTTTCTGTCATGTAGAGGATCCTGGGTAAAAATATAACGGTTTCTGTGCAGCCAGTACCTTTCGACCCTACCCCAAAAGGCTTTCATGCCTCTTATCATAGTAACAGTTCATGGAGCACTTAAATTAGCACAGATGTTAGAAGTTCACCACACTATATTGCTAATGGTGTTGTAGTTTTAAAACTTTTCCAAAGGAACCGTTAGTTGTAGCAATAGACTCTGGTAAAGATCTGCTAAAGAGTTAGCCTCAGAATTATACATTAATTTATAAATATCATTTCTATTGGGGACCGCTACCCCCACAAAAAAAGACGTATATACTTTTTTAAATTAACAATAAATAACTGGAAACATAACTAAAAGATAACAATACAATAAATAACTAGAACCATAACTTTAACAAAACAATATAATAGACAACATGTGTTATGAACTCCAAAAGAAGTACGGTAGGTAATCTGCAAAACAAAAAAGAAAATTAGTCTTTAAAATTAGATCGATGTGACTAAATGAGTTGAAACATTACTATTCAAAGTAACACTTGACAATATTTTCTTTTTTTTAATTGTGCAGTGTGCCTGATATATTTCACTTGTTTTATAGGCTTGCGTTCAAGCGGTGTCTATATAGAAGTGCCTACTGCGTCATATTTACATTACAGAACAACAGGTCTTTAAAATGATTCTGAGATGAGACAGAATTAGGTGAGAGATCAAGTCATTATGCAGGACAATATTCTTTAGGGCTTATTTACAAAACTCTTGCGCCACTTTTGTGTTACTTTTCTCATGTTGAAAGTGACGCAAAAGTGGAGCAAGGGGTTTGTAAATAAGCTCTTTTATTTCTAATGCATTTAATCCGAGGTATTGTATATCTATGCGGCTCTGCTTACTTTGTGTAAACACCGTGACCAACAGAGTTCACAACTTCAACTCAGCTTTGGTTCTACACGTTAGAGTGGACAGCAGCGTCTACAACTTTAAAAGAGAATGAGAAACAATGTGGGAGAGAGTGAGAGAGAACAAGATAGAGAAAACGATATTAAAACTGTGAGAGAGAGAAAGATATAGATGGAGCAGATTTACAAACTCAGCCTCCACCACCCATTGACCTTCCTCCCCGTTGTTGCCACCTCCTTAGCTATGCCTTAACAATCAAATCTCTTCACTTGACCTTGGGTGTACCCACTCTCAAAACGCTTCCACTGGCCATTGTACATGCAGACTTTGATCCACCCTTTTTATCCATTTTTGCACTTTGGGATATAACGTCCTACCTCTGTTCTTCATTTCCTACTTTCTCCTTTCAAATTATCTTGGAAAGACCTTATCAAGCCTTCAAGAGAAAAAGTAAGAAGGCTGGGAAACCACTTTATATGTGAGTTCTGTATGCCATCCTAATACCCAATCATCTAATTTCATGCTTGCTACCTTTCTGTAATGCACTTAAGTTGCAGTGTTCATTCTTGTCTTGAAATAATTTCCACAATTTTTAAAATAGGTGAATGAAAGAAAAGTTACTTGCCGCATGTGCAAGACTGCTTTCAAGAGGAGACCCCAATAAAAATTACTGGTGTACTTTTTATTGCAGATCAAGCATCCAATCAACTTTGCAAGGGAAGAGTTAAGGAGATTGAGAGAGGCTCCTCCTGCTTCATGAGAAGGCCCAAGTACCAGTGGAGTAACACCGTCAACCTCTAATACACAGCGTAATATTTGTCCCCAATTTGAAACCCTTTAGGAGAAAAAGTAAGAAGGTTGGGAGCTCTGTATGCCATTTTAATATCTAATCATCCATTAGTTATACAGAGATCCACCCTGTATCAGACCTATATGTACAAGTGTGAATTGGAGATTATCTGCACCAAAAATCCCTCAGATACTTATTTCCGTTACTTTTTAACTTCGTCGACTAGTCATGTTGAGAGTATTTACCTTAACGTTATTCGTTAAAAATTTGTGAATCTTTTTGGCTCCATTCAGTAGAGAAAGACTCTAAATGTAAAAAAGAAGTACATTAGCGCATCATAACAGCAATGGTAAAAATTGTAGTACCTAATTTGCAATATTTTCTACATGTTTTCAGGGGTTTACCAATCGAGTACATAGAACAGTCACAACTGTTCTAAACAAGTTGGAATGGCAGGATAAGAAACATAATTTTAAATTCACAAACATAATGGAAATATCTTACTATACTGTGTTCAAATTTTAAGCTGTGCCTTTTTATAAACAACATTCAAAGACAAAACAAAGTACCAAGTAATCCGAAGTTTATGACACCACTAGGGTATTAAAATGTTAAAGTCAAACCTGATGACTCCATTAGGTCCATTGAAATTTTCCATGAGCTTCTCACAACTAGTATGTTCCATGTTTGAGACATTGGTGTAATGAGCTAGAACAGGAGGATATACTTTCTTCAATCTCGGCAATTGGCTGCTGAGTTATGTAACAATCTGCAAACTGAAAGAAGAGTTAAAAATGTATATGTTGTACAAATGTCCAAGCTTAATTTTAATGTACATAAAAACAATTGTTCTCAATAGGATTTGGGTTGAAAAAAAATCATCAGAGGTTTCAAACCAACCGCGTTAGGACCATACTACTGGTTAGAAAAAATCATATGCGAATACCCATATGCTTTCGATGGGCACTATGGATGCGCTCGGTAGGCGTTCATAAGTGTCATTCCTAAAAGCCCTCTTTCCTATTTACAACTATTCTAACGAAAACAGTTATTAACATAAAATAACATAAAGTAATGTAACTTCAAGAAATTAATGTTTTTGGAAGCATCATTACCAGCATGCAAAAACGCCACAATTGTAGCTGTCCTGTTATTTATGGTTAGATTCTGTCACTAACTGCCAATGGTCATATTCGCGACGCTTTAATATCTGTAGGAAAACCTTTTAGAGACATACAAATGGCTATGTTAAATGTTTCGCTTTGATTAAACATGTCGAGATTATAATTTGTACTTAAACGCATTTTGCTAGCATTATTGACTAATTTTACAAGCTTTTCTTGCATATCGGCAATACGGTACGGTCCAGTAAACTTATGCTCCAAATACCTCTGTTTCTTGTTCTTCGCTTACAATTTGTCAGAAGTACTAACTCTCCTTCTCTGAAGGTGTACAGCTTATATATTAGTATGCTCATCTAAATCATTTGTCTGTGGGTGATAGGTTGCACTTACTGAATGTTCTATTTGTAAAAGCTTAGATAACTCTTAATTAACCTAAAAAAAATAGGTTGAATTATATTTGGCAAGCAAAATAGGAAATAGCATTGCATTATACAAATGTTAGGCCAAGATTGGTCACTCACTTTATTCACAAACTCCTGGCCTAGATCTGACAGAACCCTTTTTGGACTTTCAGGGTCTAGAAATTGAGAAATAAACATCAAGGAAAATTGAAAGACATGCCTTCAAATAAAAAATTCAAAACAACATTTTCACTTTGTATCTCAAGTGCAGGCTGAAAACGTGTAACAAGCATTTAATTGAGAAACATATGGGGTTCAGAAACAAACGTCTATAAGACTATCACAATGGAGATTTAAATTTTATAAAAATATTCATAGAAGCAAGAAAAATTATAACTCACACATTGTTCAATTTCAAATGACATATTTGGCCAATAAAATCGGGAGGACATGCTTTTTTTCGTTTTGTTGATGCTAGAATGCCAACTAATTCTACCAAAACATGACAACAGCACAGTTATCTGTCTGCAAACACATGAAATACTCAAATGCTTATCTCAGAATGTTTTTCCATCATGAAATGTTAAAGTTAAACCTGATAACTCCATTAGGTCCATTGCAATTTTCGGCTGATAGCATATGGAGAGCAGTCAGTGGATCTGGTGTGTCGAGTTGTTGACCACCACCTGGGATAGTGCATGGGCAGAAATAAATAGCTTGTGGTGACCAGTACGTCCTATGGTTGTGATATCTGTATAATGAGCTAGAACAGGGGGCAAATCAAGTTCAACATTATTAAAAAACATGGACAGCGAGGTAAAATACAACATTGACCAATCGATTACATGTGCACTGTATGGGGAGGAAGCAACACATGAAGAAGGATTAAGTGATTAAGTGATTTGCCCAGAAATATCGGCTACCAAGGGAAGTTATTCAACATACAAAAGCTGGAAACCGAGCTAAAATACACTATTGCCGAAAACATTACTTCTACAATGCATGGGGCCCGTGACGCACTACTTACACGAGAAAAACTACATCGCATTAACTTTAACAGCACGTAGCACACTGCTGCGGGAACGCCAGGTGGCACTTGGCAAATTAAAGAAACGCATGAGGATTAAGTGATTTGCACAGAAACAAAGGTTACAAAGTCAACTTTAATGATATAAAATTAAAAACAACATTGCAAAATCGAACAAATATTTGCATTTACGCAGTACTAAAAGATTGTTCAGATTAATTAACTTAATTATCCTTAAAAAAAGTGCTCATCTACGATGAAGTGGATACAAACACTATCAATGGCTGTGTCTGCGGAATAGGGACATTTCCAGAAAGTTGAAAGGTTATAAATGCTTTGCAGAACGATGATTGGTTGAGCTTGATGTCACTGGGTGTGAGAGCTGTGATTGGGCATGTCATTTGAGATGTTGTCAGGGTGTGTCATCAGTGATGTCACTGACCATGTCATGAATGATAATATGTGACATCATCAGCAGTGGAGTGTGGGCGCGTGAGTTATAGTTAGTACAACTAAATATAATGGGGGAATTTCAATGGTTTTGTATGAGTGAAATGTCCAACTAACTATAACACTCCGGAAACCTGCGTTTTTTTCAGTGAATATATATACATATAATTATATATATAAATTATATATATTTATATAGTTATATATATTTTAACTGTTCGAGTGTGATTAGTAATTTTTGCCTCTCTGCTATCCAACACTTACCTTCTGTTGCACTCACTGGAGTGAGAATTGTACATTTTCCCACTCCGCTTTCCAACACTTTGCAGATAGTTGCACTCACTGGAGTGAGAATAGTCATTTTTACCCCTCCACTATCCTTCACTTTCTATACTGTTGCACTGAATGTATTGTGAAATGTTACCTTTTTTCATAATTTAATGTTTTAATTCACTATAGATTTTGGTTTTCTTATATTTTAAATCATTGATATATGTTTGTCTTTTTTATGTAATTTTAAACTTGTAACATAAATTAAAAATAATACTTTCTTAATTGTTTTAAAGTAAATATAAATGTAGAATAATATTGTTTGTGTGATTATGTTTTTTCATTAAGTTTATGTTTTATATTTGATTAAAAAGTATATTGCACTTGTTTTATTTTGTTAAAATTAAATGTAATATTTAATATATTTAATATATATTAATTTATATTTATATAAAAGTTAATATTTTATACATATATATTTTTTACATATACATTTTTTAGTCAATATTTTTGTACTTACCTGTTTAACCCCTTGCATGCTCGTGACGGAACCATTCCGTCACGGTGGGGCTGTGCTGGTGACAGAATGGTTCCGTCACGGCCAGCTGCCGCGCCTGCGCGGCGCTGATTCTGCGCATGCGCTGAGATTTCCATTGAACGGGGGGGCATTACGGAACCATTCCGTCACAAGCACAGCCCCACCGTGGCTCGTGACGGAGTGGTTCCGTCACAAGCATGGTGGCGCCACGTGGCCCCCCTCCCCCTAGCGCCACGGCAGAGTTACCGCCGCGGCCAAGGGGTTAAGTATGGGAGGCAATATTTTTGTTGTCTATATTTTTTACTCAATAATTTTCACATCGATATTTATTACATCAATTTTGTGTCAGTGAACCTGTCAGTTCATGGACCAGGTCAGTGATGCTGGTACCCAAACGTAGTCCGCAGGGTGGAAAGAAGGAGGTTCTGTGTGGACTACAGAGGACTGAATGCCTTCAAAAAGACTGAAGCTCACCCTATTCCTAGAGCAGGTGAACTCATTGATAGGTTAGGGGCTGCTAAGTACCTGAGTTCATTTGATTTGACCTCAGGCTTCTGGCAGAATTACCTCAAAGAAGGAGCAGAGGAGAGATCAGCATTCTCCGCACCAGAGGGACATTACCAGTTCAAAGTAATGCCATTTGGCTCAAAGGTTGCTGAACAGGGTCCTGTCTGAGGTGGAGCAGTTCAGGGCAGCTTATCACAAAGATAGAGCTGTGTACAGTTCCACCTGGGAGGATCACATCATTAGATCTGACATCCGTGGTGTGGTTTGTAGGAGAGTAGGATCTGCTTCTTACAGTTACCCCCACTATTTTCCTGATGTTTCACTGTTTTTGACTTAAACTGGCTGGGATCTTGCTATCCAGGACCACAGCCTAGCTACTTCCTCCTCTAAATTGATTGCTTGTATGTTAGGTACACTCCAGATTGGATTCTGGGGTACCCTTATCAGTCCCTAGTATATGGTATACTATGTACCCAGGGCATAGGTACCCCAGAGGCCTTTCAGGGGCTGCAGCATGTACCATGGTGAGGAAGAAGGTTCAGAACCAAGGTGGTGATTACTCCAAGAAACAAGATTCTAAACCCTCAGATAAGGGTGGGGAGAAGGGTAAAGACCAGAAGTCCAAAAAACCTTCATCTGGTGGGGAGTCACTCTCCAACAAGGATAAAGGCAAGAAGAAGCCATGGTTTCAAATGAGTAAATAGAAGACCCATTAGACAAGTGATTGTACCAAGTCCAATGACTCAACTCTAACCACCACTGCCCCTATGGCAACTGTTCCCCCTAGTTCAGCTCCAAGTGGAGGTACACAGAATAAGGGTGTAGTGGGGTTAACCCTGGGATCTGAGATGGACTCTGACCTAGTCAGAGTTCCAACTCAGGGTGTGTTGGTCTGTGATGGGGGCATGTATATTGCCTCCCAATTATTCAGTCCCAGTATTTTGGGCAAAACAGACAGCAGCCTTGATCAATAGACAAAAAGGCCTTGGCATTCAGGGACACAGGTGCCAGTGTCACTATGGTGACAAAAGATCTTGTGGCCCCTGAGCAAATCATAATTGGTGAGATGTACCAAGTGACCAATGCAAGCAATGTCAGGGCAGACCATTACTTGGGAGTTGGTAATTTCACCTGGGGAGGGGTAACTGGCCCTAAGAAGGTTGTGGTAAGTGCATAACTCCCTGTGGAATGCTTGTTGAGTAATGATTTCGAAACTTCAGCTTGGGCTGAAGTGGAACTCGGGACTCATGCAGAAATGTTGGGAATCCCTGCAGATGTGTTTGCTATGACTAGGTCACAGGCAAGAATGTCTTCCACTGCACAGACCCTGGATCCTGGAAAAATGGACCATGTGCCTTCCAAGAGATGTAGCAGTAGGGGTAAGGCAGTGCCTTCTCCCCTGCCTCAGAATACAGATTAGTCTCTTGAGGGAAATGATCTTAGTCCTGAAGAAGGAACTGTCTCAGAGGAACTTGAATCTGATCAGGTTGGGTTCTTGGGGAAAGCGGGCCCTTCCAGGGCAGATCTGAGCCAGGAGCAGAAGAGCTGCCCCTCTCTTAAACACCTCAAACAGCAAGATGTTGCTGAGGCTGCCAGAGGATCTACTTAGATGATGGGCTCCTATACTCAGGGAATAGAGACCCCAAGCCAGGTGCTAACAGGAGGTTGGTTATACCTCTGATGTTTAGGGGCTTCCTTTTTACACTGGCACATGACATTGCATTAGCAGGTCACCAAGCCCAAAACAAGACTTGAGACAGAATTGTCCCTCACTTTCATTGGCCTCACATGTCAGAAGACACAAAGGAATTCTGTCACTCCTATATCACCTGTCAAGCCAGTGGTAAGGCAGGTGGTACTACAAAGGCCCCCTGAAACCACTACCTGTGGTGGGGGCTCCCTTTGAGAGGGTTGGGATTGACTTTGTTGGTCCCATGGATTCTCAAACTGCATCCTGGCACAGAGTCATACAAGTGGTGGTGGACCATGCCACTAGGTTTCCAGAGGCAATTCCCCTTAGAACTACCACAGCTCCTGTTGTGGCCAAAGCTCTCCTGGGAATCTTTACCAGGGTGGGTGTTCCTAAGAAGGCAGTAGCAGACAGAGATGCAAACTTCATGTCTAGTTACTTGACTGCTATGTGGACCGAGTGTGGAGTAAATTACAACTTTACCACCCCTTATCGCCCACAATGCAATGGGTTAGTTGAAAGGGTCAACAAAACCTTAAAGGGCATGATTAAAGGTCTCCCTGAAAAGCTCAGGTGTAGATAGGAGATACTTTTGCCCTGCCTTTTCTTTTCCTGCAGAGAGGTTCCTCAGAAGGGGGTTGGTTACAGCCCTTTTAAACTTCGGTGTGGACATCCGATTAGGGGTGCATAATGTCTAGTGAAGGAGGGATGGGAGTTACCTCTAAAACCCCCTAAACATGATATTGTGGACTATGTACTTGGTCTCTGCTACAGGATGGCTTAGTACATAAAGAAGTACAAAAGGGGGTGGTGAGGGACGGAGCATCTGAACCAATCAAACACTCACACCCAGTCAACAGATCTGGGTTTGATCCATCACCGTTCTTTAGCCCACTCTGCCACCCCAGTTCAGACATGGCCATATGCAAATCTGTCTGATCCTGTGCCTCATGGGAACAGTCCAGCCCGAACTGCCAAGCCATGCCTTACCTGGACCGCAAACAAGCTTCCGAGGACCAGTTTCTGGCATTTCAGCCGTCTTCAGCCCGGCTTGCTTGAATCCAGTGGCAAAGTGAGCTAGGGACTCGCGTCTGAGCATACCCTGCCAACTTATGGCAAACAAAGCGGTACAAAATGGGGTGGTGTTGGACGGAGCATCTGAACCAATCAAACACTCACACCCAGTCAACAGATCTGGGTTTGATCCATCACCGTTCTTTAGCCCACTCTGCCACCCCAGTTCAGACATGGCCATATGCAAATCAGTCTGACCCTGTGCCTCATGGGAACAGTCCAGCCCGAACTGCCAAGCCATGCCTTCCCTGGACCGGAAACAAGCTTCCGAGGACCGGTTTCTGGTATTTCAGCCATCTTCAGCCCGGCTTGCTTGAATCCAGTGGCAAAGTGAGCAAGGGACTCACGTCTGAGCATACCCTGCCAGACGTACATAAAGAAGGCATCCAAAAACCTTGAGGCTAGCCAGAAATTGCAAAAGGCCTGGTATGACCAAAAGGCTGTGTGGCCCCAGCAGCCTTCCAGACAAATAGAGTGGCCCTCATACAATCATTAAGCAAAAGGGAGAAGTTACCTACCTGGTGGACCTTGGAACTCCCAGGAGCCTCCATAGGGTGCTCCATATGAATAGGCTCAAACTATATGTTGACAGGGCAAACATGGGCTTGCTCATGGCTACTGATGAGGGACCGGAGGCAGTTAGTGATCCACTCCCTGATCTTCTCTCACAGAACCCTGATCATGGTTCAGTGGATGGTGTAACCTTGGCAGGCAGCCCCAATGACCAGCAGCAAACTGATTGCAGAAACGTTCTCAATCAGTGTAGACATATGTTCTCACTGACTCCAAGTCAGACTACCTGGTGCACTCATGAAGTGGACACAGGGGACAGACAGTCTGCCTGTTACAAATAAGATTTACAGGCAACCTGACCATGTCAAGGACTGTATCAGGACTGAAGTCCAGAAGATGTTGAACCTGGGAGGGATTGAGCCCTCAGATAGGCCCTGGGCTAGGCCCTGGGCTAGGCCAGTTGTCCTGGTACCAAAACCCCACAACCAGAATAGTAAGAGAGAGATGAGGTTTTGTGTTGACTACAGGGGTCTCAATGCAGTCACTAGGACTGATGCCCAACCAATACCCAGGGCAGATGAGCTTATAGATACTTTAGCCTCAACCAAGTTTCTGAGCACATTTGACCTGACAGCTGGCTACTGGCAAATCAGGTTAGCTGACGATGCAAAGCCAAAAACAGCATTCTCAACCCCTAGTGGGCACTACCAATTAGTGGTGATGCCTTTGGTTTGAAGAATGCAGCTGCCACTTTCCAAAGGTTGGTGAATAAAGTCCTTACAGGCCTGGAAGCCTATAGTGCAGCTTATCTTGATTATATTGTTATATTTAGCTCCACCTGGGAGGATCACCTGGTCCCCCTGAGAAATGTTTTGGAGGCCCTGCTAAACGCAGGCCTCATGATCAAGGCCACCAAGTACCAGAAAGGGCAGAGTTAGGTTGTATACCTGGGTCACCTTGTAGGTGGAGGTCTGGTTCAACCATTGCGAAGCACCCAGGCTCATGTCAGAGCTTTCTTGGGCCTGACTGGGTACTATAGGAAGTTTGTCAAAGGATATGGATCGTGACCCTTTTGAATGACTTAACTTCCAAGAGAATGCCAAAAAACGTTTAGTGGACAGTTAGCTGTCAAACGGCATTTGATGACCTGAAGCAGGCCATGTGCACTGCTCCCATTCTGCAAGGTCCTGACTATTCCAAACAATTCATTGTTCAAACTGATGCATCTGAGTTGGGGGTAGGGGCTGTGTTATCACAACTGAATGATGAGGGTCAGGAGCAGCCAGTAGCTTTTATTAGCAGAAGGCTGACCCAGAGAGAGAAACATTGGTCAGCTATTGAGAGGGAAGCCTTTGCTGTGGTTTGGGCTCTGAAGAAGCTGAGACCATACTTGTTTGGCACTCACTTCATTGTTCAGATAGACCATAATCCCCCCTTATCGCTAAAACAGATGAAGGATGAAAACCCCAAACTTTTGAGGTCGTCCATTTCCCTACAGGGGATGAACTGTACTGTGGAACATAGAGCTGGGAGTAACCTTGCCAATGCAGATGGACTCTCCAGATTAATCCACTTAGAACATGATGACTTAACTGGGCAAGGTTAGTTTAATGTCCTGACGTTTGGGGGGGGGGTGTGTAGGAGAGTAGGATCTGCTTCTTATAATTACCCCCACTTTTTGCTAATGTTTCACTGTTTTCAAATTAGACTGGCTGGAATCCTGCTATCCAGGACCCCAGCCTAGATGCTTTCTCCTCTAAATTAATTGCATGTACTTTAAGTACACTCCAGATTCTGGGGTACCCGTATCAGTTCCTAGTGTATGGTATACTGTGTACCCAGGGCATAGGTACCCCAGAGGCCTCCCAGGGGCTGCAGCATGTATTGTGCCACCCCTGAGAGACCATTCAAACTGACACCACAGGTCTGCTACTGCAGCCTGTAGAAGGTGGTGTAAGCACCCCTTACTTAGATATAGGTTCACTATATCTATCATATATCACTGCACATATAAAGCTATCAGTCACCCCTATGTCAGGTGTTATCAATCCTGAAGGCAGGTTGCTGGGTTTTATGTGAGAGGGTGCACCTGCAGGAGCATAGCCCCTTTGCAACCGTCGGAACCTATTTTCCGGGGTTGTTTGTGATGCAGCCAACCATATATATTTTGGTGCATTATAACCTCACTGTAAATTCTAACTTTAAAACGGCTACTTAGAAACATGTTGTGCTTGGTGTCAAACACCTTGGAGTCATACCTCCCCGCCAGACACTGGCGGGGGAGTTATGATTCCACCCTTCTTTAAGGGACATAAGCGACACACCGGTACACCTGGTACCAGCTTTCTCGACCGGGGCATCACACAATGGATGCTGCCAGCCACAGACACGAGTCTGCCCTCCTGCTGCTGAGCCAAGCTCAAGCAGGGGAAGTCTTGACAATAGACTTCCTGTCACAGTGAGGTGTGACCACCTCCCAGACAAGCTTCAGTGTATTGGGGCTGGGTGGGTGCACTTGGAGAGTGCTTTGATGTCTGCACTGGGGGTACATTTGGTGTCCCTGTGCATAGTCCAGTCCAAACCAGTTTCAGGAGCCATTGGCTCCTGCTCTGGTGCCAAACTGGACAAAGGACATGGGTGTAACCACCCCTCTGTCCTAACCCTCCCATAGGTGGGTCCCTAGAGTTTGTCCCACTCTTTACTTTGTTATAAAGTAAGAACTCCTGAATAGAGGACTTTAGATTTTACCTGGACTAAACTCTGCTACAGAACGCTGGATGACTAAAGAATCTCTCTTGGAGTAAAGGAGTAACTCCCCTGCAAGGCAGTCACCTAAATCCATCTGACCGGTCCGCATCTCCCGAGCTCCTGACGACTCCAAAGATTTCTGCAACACAGGAGGTGGGTTCCGGAGGTCTCTGAGGTTGATCTACTCTCTCAGCAATGCTGAGGCCTTAATCTCTCGTGGGGAACGTGCAACCCGAACTCCTGTGCACCGAGCACATTTTCAGCAGCATTTGCTTTTCGGCAATCCCTGAGGCTGTGCTTTGGGCTACTTGTAGTTCTGACCCCGAGCAGTAATTGTTCTGAAGATTTCCAGCCTACACCCCACATGTGTCCCGTGGGCTGGTTTTTTGTGATTCAGCTTGAAGTCCCTTTGTGATCCCTGGTCCGTTGGCCTGTGGGTCCCTGTGAAGGTAACTTTGACTTTCAAGTAACCTTCCTGGTTGCTCATGATGTGCCCTGACTCCCTATATCTTGTAGAGTCCCCAGGACCTTGCTGGTCTTCACCGAAGCATCTTTCCTTTGCCCATGTGGGTTGCAGTTGCCAAGGCTTGTTGGTATCTAATCCAGACACTGACCCCCCAGCACTCGACATTCTTTGTGGTACAGCTCACCCCTAGACTTTGGTCATCATCGGCATCTCCTGGTCCGCGTGGCTGCTGAGTCTAGCTTCACCTCTTCTAACGTGAAACACCTGACATCGGTGGGCATTCATCTATCGAGCCCTAGTCACTGTGAAGTGATCCAGACTCTGTCCCCTCCTTGTTCAGGTTCTTATCACCTCAAATCCAGACTTGGATTCCACTGGACACTTTTCATCTTCCCAGCAGCAGCACTTTTCCCGCATCAAGCCACTGAAAATGATGGAGATTCCCGACATCACTTGACACCTATGCACCAGGCTCCTCTGTGATAGGTAACCGGGGTACTCTGGTACTCACAAGGGTGCTTGCCTTAGAACCTTCTATGTTCGAAAAGGTTTGCTCAAAGTCCTCTCCAAAG
The DNA here is from genome assembly GCF_964263255.1 of Lissotriton vulgaris. Classification (NCBI taxonomy): domain Eukaryota; kingdom Metazoa; phylum Chordata; class Amphibia; order Caudata; family Salamandridae; genus Lissotriton; species Lissotriton vulgaris. The sequence goes on from NC_141698.1 coordinate 310,117,360, forward strand.
TGCCCTTAATCTTTAAAATTCCAACCATGACTTTCCCATAGAGTTGTATGGAGCTTGCACCTGTGTTCTCACACTGCACCCAGCCTCCGTGGATCCCCTGTGTCACTACTTTGGATGGTTCCTTTGGGTACCAGTGACTCTACGTGCTCTAGGCACTGTGTCTAATCAAGTTGTGGTTGTTATACCACTTTCTTAGTATATGGTTGGTCTTCCCCTGGAGCCCGCTGTGTATTGTGCCATTTACTGTCGTTCTAGTGATTTAATATTGTGTGCTTTGTTCTCTAATCTCAGAAAGAGGTTAATAGAGAGTGTTTAATGATGAATACATATATTTAATATATTCCTTGTGTGGTTCTCCTTTCATTTGGTAATTCCGGAGGTTCTGATCAGATAAAACAAGCTGCTTTACATTCCTTTGAGACTTAGCCTGAAGGCTGCTCTCCACAGCTACCACTAGGATAGCTTTCAATAAAGGTTGTCTTTAACCTAATCATCAATAAGGGTTGTTTGGACTGGTACAAGGTGCCCACTATAATTAGTGTATTTTACGGAACAGAGGACCCTAGTATTCAGAAATCAACTAAATGATAGACATATACTAAATAGTATATATGACTACTGTCCAGCCGGACAGAGTTTTTTTTATTTTCAGATATAAGGTTAAATGTGTCAGTATAACATTTATACAAAAGTGGGCACAACCTGTGACCCACAAAGGACAAGACAAGACATATGACAAACCAATTACGTAAAAGCGCACAAAGGCGGTCTGTGCTAATAATCCATTTTACAGACTGGAGTTAAACCATAGCAACCCATTGTTTAACGCAATATGTGAATTGAAATAAAACATATGGTGCAATAAGGTTACGTCGTCGACCTTATTGCACCATATGTTTTATTTCAATTCACATATTGCGTTAAACAATGGGTTGCTATGGTTTAACTCCAGTCTGTAAAATGGATTATTAGCACAGACCGCCTTTGTGCGCTTTTACGTAATTGGTTTGTCATATGTCTTGTCTTGTCCTTTGTGGGTCACAGGTTGTGCCCACTTTTGTATAAATGTTATACTGACACATTTAACCTTATATCTGAAAATAAAAAAAACTCTGTCCGGCTGGACAGTAGTCATATATACTATTTAGTATATGTCTATCATTTAGTTGATTTCTGAATACTAGGGTCCTCTGTTCCGTAAAATACACTACTGCCCAAGGACCCAAGTGGCATTCCTTTTGGGTTTCCCTTGTCTTTTGAAAATATACACTATAATTAGTGGTCAACTTCTCACATGGTTTCCCTTATTTATTTGCGTCTACCACCTGTATTTTTGACTGTGTGCTGGACTTCACCTTTGCTGATTTAAATACTCTGGGCACTTTACCACTACTGCTCAGTGCTAAAGTTCAAGTGCTCCCAGTCTTAATTACACTTCTGATTTGTTATCCACAATTGGCATATTTGATTTGCTGGTAAGTCTCGAGTAAAGTGCACTATGTTTGCCCAAGGCCTGTAATTCAAGTGCTACTAGTGGGCCTGCAGCACTGATTGAGCCACCCACATGAGTAGCCCTATCTTAGACCTACTACTGCAGTGTCTGTGAGTGCAGTTTTAAACTGCAAATTCAATCTCACAAGTGTACCTACTTACCAGGCCTTAACCTCTCCTTTTACTGCATGTAAGGCACCTCTAAGGTAGGCTTAAGGTACCCCCATGGGCAGAGTGCAGTGTAGGTGAAAGGAAAGACATGTACTGGTGTTACATGGCCTGATAGGGAACTGCTGTCAATTTCATTTTTTACTAAAGCAAGGATTGGCTATCTCAGATGGGCTATCATTGAAGCTGCCTTGTAACAGTTTACAAGTGTAACAGCTAGAGATTTGGAGTTTGAGCTCAGAATGCAATAACACATCTATTAGTGTGTTTGAAAATGCAACTTTTAGAAAGTGGGCATTTTCTTGTTTAACCATCCTTGTGCCTCTGCCTGCCTGTGGAATCAACTTCCGGTTTAGCCTGACAGGGGCGTGTTTGTACATCCACTATAGACAGTCACACAAAGGCAATTGAGGTGAGTCTTGCATATCCTGATAGCCCATCACCAGGCTGGTGGGTCTTACTGAGCTAGAGTAGTAGGAGGAGCTGTCACCTGCACCTGAAAAGGGCTGTGCCTCATTATTCACAGTTCTTTCTCCACCCCCTGGAGTGTGTCTGGAGCCAAAATCAGGTAGGACAAGAACATGCGCACTACAATGACTATCCTTTGACGTATCCCTACTTCAAAGGCCAAAAGGGGTATAAGTATTGGACCTAAAACCCCAGACTTTTAGAACTCTTCTGAACTAAGAGGGCCCTGCCAAGAAGAAGAGCTGAAGAGCTGCCAGGAGGAGTACTGCCCCTTTGCTGTGTGCTGCTTTGCTGGGTTGGCCTGCAGTTGCTGCTTCTGTCTGTGGGCAGTGGAAAGGGCTGGACTTTTATTTTACTTGGTATGCTGCTTAAGAAGATTCTCCTTGGCTAGATGTAGAGCTTGCCTCTTGTTAAGAAGACACATAGACACTAAGACGTCACCTGCAGCATCCTTGAACTCAGTTTCTGGGAGATCTGGCCTGTCTTGTGGTGCCAATTCCTGTTCTGGGTCCTTGGAGTTTGTTCCTGTTGCAAAAAGCATCAAGAAGACATCAAATAGATGCATTGCCCTTTCAGAGCCTGTTTTTCCGATGCAGCACCACCGTGTGGGAGAAACTTCCATGTACTGCCGCCGTAGGGTAGCAGAAATTGACGCAGTGCCTGTTGGCGGCCGAAGATCCTGCTTCAGCCTGAGTTCAACGCATCATGTCTCTGAAGTCTGGGACACCTGCACTGATTCCAGCACAGGCCCTGCTTAGTGGCTGAAAGAATTGACACATCGTTAAACCGCGACTGAAGGAATCGATGCAGAGCCTGTTTGGCGCCGATGCTTCTGGATTTCCACGCATCGCATATAAGTTTTTCTGAAGCATCAACCATAGACCAGAACTGTCTGGGATTTCGATGCATCGCTTTCCCATGCACTCCAGATTCAACGCAATACTTCTCCTAAATGCAGCAGAACGATGCATCGTCTCCCTGAGGCCTAAAGTACTGAAACATTGCTGTGTTTTCTAACGCTTCCCTCCTCTGCTGCTGTTTTGCCTTGGGGATTTTGATGCATTTTAGGTACTCTGTGTAAAAATCGCTAACTCATAGAGTTTTATGGATAGAATTGCTTGAAAACTTTAAAAAAACATTATTTGAGTTGTCTATGTTGGATTTTTGTGAGTTTGGTGTAGATAAACACACTTTATTTTCCTAAATTGGTGTGGTGTCTATTTGTATCGCTTTCCCTGTGTTACTATGTGTGTTATGTACAAATACTGTGCACACTGTCTCTAGGATAAGCCTGACTGCTCGTGCCAAGCAACCGGGGGGGGGTGTGCAGCATTATCTGGGTATGTAACTCTCTTATTCTGACGAGAAGGAAGTGTTCCTATTTGGACAGGGTGTATACCACTGCCAACTAGAGACCCCCATTTCTAACACAGTTATCCACATGAAGGAAGTGCTTCAGGCCCTGCAGCAGGCAGGCCTGCGTATTGAGACTAGTAAGTGCCAAATAGGTCAGATTTCAGTTGTCTACCTGGGTCAAATTGTAGGTGGCCAAATTGTAACCTTTCCAAGACAAAATCCAATCCATTTTGGATTGGGCAGCTCTTAAAACCCAGACCCAGGTCAGAGCCTTCCTTGGTTTGACAGCGTATTATAGAATATTTCTTTAAATCTTTGGTACCATTGTAGCTCCCCTGACAGAATTCACTTCTAAAAAGTAGGCAAAGATAATTATGTGGACCCAAGTGTCAGAAGGTCTCGGACACTGAAAGAGGCTCTGTGTTCAGCACCAGTGTTACTCGCCTGTGACTACATAGAGGAATGTGTGGTTCAGACAGATGCTTCAGAACAAGGGATTGGGGCAGTTTTTGCTGTGGTGTGTTCAATGAAAAAGCTGAGACCATACCTGTTTGGTACTCACTTCTGTGTTCAAACTGACCACAGACCTCTCAGATGGCTCAGGTACATGAGGTGGGAGAATCCAAAACTATTAAGGTTGTCCATTTCCCTAAAGGGGATGGACTTTACATTGGAGCACAGACCTGGGACTGCCCATGCCAATGTGTATGGACTTTCCAGGTGCTTCCACCTAGATGATGAGGACTACCAGGGTGCAGGTTAGATATTCATCACCTTCAATTTTGTTTTGGGGGGCATGTGAGAAAGTCATCCTTTTTGCCCTGAGCACCCCCATTTCTTGACTGATACTGGTGGTAACTAACTCTGACTGCACCTGGGTTCTGCTTACCAGGCCTAGGGTTCGTGCTCTAAATAGAAATAGACAATAGAAAATATATATGGCAATTAGGTGTAATTACAATTGCCACTGACAACCAACCTGCAAGCCCTTAGTTTATGTTAGAGCATGTATGTTTAGAGGCCCAGCAGGTGTGAAGCACTTAAGTGTGCACTGCTGTGTTGCCTGCTGTCATTTTAAAAGCCAGCACTGCTTTGCAAGCTGCTTTTAAATTGAAAATACATGCAAATTTGACTTTGATTTAAAGATACTTCCAGAGTATTCAACTACCTTATTTTTACATACAAGTTCACCCTAAGGTCTACCTTATGTGTGTCCAGAATAGGGTGCCATGTAAAAATAAGCAGGAATATTTTAAAAGATGTTGTATATGCCCTGGTGAGGGGAAAACTACCAATTCTGTTTTCCTCCATTGCATCATTTTAGCTCCATAGGCTAAAATGGGAACACTGTAATACAGTGTAACTATTGACAGGAATGAGCTAAAATAATATTTCAAGGACTTAAAAGACAGGTAATGATAAACCCAACAACTTTCGACTGTTAAATTTATCATAAATATAACAGAAAATAAATTAGAGAACTTTCTTTTTTAGGATCCAGAATCCAGCCTTCTAGCAGCATCTCCTGATTCATCAGCCCATAACAGGTTTAGCCAAACTGCTTTGATGAGGTGATAAGTGGTCTGCATAGAGATAGGATTATCTGGTGGGGGAGCTCAGCAGGTACAGCGAACAGACCAGAAAGAGAGCTTAGTACACAAACTGAGCATCAAAGAGTACCAAACATGAAGGAATGCCAGCCAGGTCTACCCCCTCTTCCTGTACCCACCCCAGGCCAGATGGGGGCCCCAGGAATGGAATTTGCAGGCGGTCTGAAAAGGGAGTCTTAAGGGAAATGAGCCACACCAATAGGTTGGCTTAGCCTGTTCTTACTCCCAAAGAGATAAATTCGCCATCTTGAAATTTAAAGTACAGTGCTTTTGTGGGAGGAAGTTAAATGCGTTTGGGTGGCATCCTGTACCCAGTTGGTCAGGCATTCCGCCCTCCTTGTCCACCCATAAATTCAGATAAATATCTGAGAGCTGCATAGCAATTTCGATCTGTTGCTCAGAACTACAGGGGGAAGAAGATATGCCCTGCTGAAATCCTGGTCTGCACCCCAAATGAATGCCCTCTGAAAGTCTGCTCCTGCAGCACACTTGGAACTATAGCCCCAGAGACTTTGCCTTGCTTAAGAAAAGATTAAGGAGTGCACTCCCTGAAAGCAACAGGTTAACAAAGCTCACATGAACCATCTCCTCAAAGAAGTCCCCAGCCTGGAATACATCTGTTGTACTTTTAATGATTTTGCTAGGTGCATTGTGGGACCTTTAGCCCTAAACTTCCAAGGACCATCTCAGAGCTTTTAGACCCTTGGATTTGTGTTTTGGACACATTGAACCCTCAAGAAGAACTTCTGGAAGAAGTTCCAGAAGTTTAGAGAAGTTTGGAGCAACTTTTGGAAAAAGCTCCATGAGGTGACTGATACATCGACGAGAAGCAGACCGCCAACATCGAACCATGACTCGGCTGGGATTTCAGGGTTGTCCCACTGAAAGCTCCAGAGCTCAAGACTTCCAGGCTTTCACCGAGGTCTCACGCTGAACCAAGCAGCCATCGTTGACTCGCATCACGGCCTGAAAATGAACCTCGTTCAATGATGAGAGAATTACCTCCAGATACGTTCTTAAGTGTAAAGGTAACATTTTGACCAAGGCCTCTCACTTAGCATATCTGACCAGGGCGGTCGACCTCAAACTTTGACTTTGTCCCAGTCAATGGCAACCAGATGTCCCAAGTTGACACTATATGTTTTTATTAAACAAAAAGAATTGCCAATACTGTGCTATGATTTGCTTCTCAATACCTTCAAAACATACGAATTAAACAATATGCTTTGTTTTCAAACTTATGTTTGAATCAATCTTTTTATTATTTTACAAAATTTCTTTACTTCATGATTTAGGTTATTTTTTCACCATTTTTCGCAATTTACAAGACCTTCTGTACACAACTTATACAATCATATAAAAAATACATTTCAACACATTTCCTTATATACATTTTCATTCATTCAAACATACTCTCTCATGCACCCACAAACATCAAACATTCATATATTTACACTGGAATTATAATATTCACAGAATGCCGAAGAAAAATCCTTTTCTTAGATAAGGCAGTTAATTAGATTAATTCAAAATGACTTCTTTGTGATTTAATGGCTCTAACAGTCTACCCGTTTCGAACTCGCTGTGTGTTTGGAGTTCTTATCAGGTCAGAAAGCTCTATTGTTCAGAACTTGTGTGGTTGCTTAAACTCAACCGGACGCGAAACCGATTTGTGTTTGTGAACTTGCAGCGCTTTCAGAATTCAATTGGCGGCCTGACTTGTTCTATTGTTGCAGGCTGCTGTGTACAGGGCAATCTTTTGGGGCAGGATCGATTTAGTTTGTTTAGAAATATCTGCCGCACATAGGAGCAGGATTCTATCCTCCTCGCATCTCCGTCACAAACACGATGTACGGGCACTTCCTTGTCCGGAAGTGATCCCAGAAGGTCTTGTAAATTGCGAAAATTGGTGAAAAAATAACCTAAGTCATGAAGTAAAGAAATTTTGCAAAATAATAAAAAGATTGATTCAAACATAAGTTTGAAAACAAAGCATATTGTTTAATTTGTATGTTTTGAAGGTATTGAGAAGTAAATCATAGCACAGTATTGGCAATTCTTTTTGTTTAATAATAGCTAGTGGCTAAGCCTTGCTGTTGGGAGCCCAGACCCAGTGGTGGTTTTTACCTTATGTTTTTAAGCATTAGAAAGTGTTTTCTTTAAAAATTCATATCTCCAGTTCCCTCAACTGTTTTTTGCTATTTTGGTGTCATTTTTCTGGTTCAAAATATTTTATTGAATTTTATATAGATATAAAAGACCATACTTTAAAGAACACCGAAAAGGTACAAGTTGATGCACATCAAAATTCGCTACTAAGATAAAAACTTTAAATAGTGAGATGTTATTAAGCAAGAGTTAATACAGTACATATAAAACGAGTACTATCATATTTTAATAAAAAAAGGAAGTAAACGTAACAATCAATATATATAAAGTTTATAGAGCCACTAAACTTAACCAATGACCATGTAAGTAACAATAATTTGCTATTAATAAAACTCAGTTAAAGATGTAAAGGTATATAATTATCGATTGGTTTCTGAATAATTGATAGTTAGGAACATTATGGATGATGCCTGACAAAATTAAATTTGCTCCTCTTCTGGTAAAAATTATCCAAGCCCACCATGCATGATCCGATAATGATGAGGCATTTTTCCAATTAGTAGTTAATGACTTTAAAGCATCAGAAATTAAAAAATTAAAAGGTTTGCAATTAATAATAAATCAGTTGGGTAGAAATTGCAGTAGATTTACAAATAACAATAGCTTATGACAAATTATCCGTAATATTCAATATTTTAGCAATAATCTCCTAAACCTTATTCCAGAATTTACAAACGAAGTGGCACTCATACAGCATATTTCCCAACTAACCTGTATCCAGGGAACAATTTCAACAATTCAACAAATTCATTAGTTTGGTATGAAATGATCCTAATGGGGTCCATAGACAGTTGAAAAGTATAAAGGAATTAGTTTGGTGTAAGGAAACAAGTAACCATCCCGAAATACTATTTAACAAAATTTTCCTCCATATATCCAAGGATCATGACTCATCTAATTCCTAATACCAAAATGAAGAGAGAATAGACATATTAGACCCATCAGAATTATTACATATTTTATAAAACAATGACACAGCATGGGGTGATCAAGCAATTGTTTGTAAATACAATTGGAAATCAGAGGTAGCATTTAAAGGAAAATTATTTGGGAAGGAACCAAGAATTGAGTTACTTAAAAGTTCATATTTATAAATATCTGACGATTGTAACTTACATGTTTGTCTTAATTCAGCAAAACCTGAAAAGGCATCCTTATGATAGATATCTCTTAAATAAAAAATACCAACTGTAATCCAGGAGAACCAAAATTTTGTGTGGCGAATAAATATTAACAAAGGAGTGTGCCATAATGACAGATTTAATGTAAGTGGAATAGGACATTGGAAAAGAAAAGAGTCTAAATCTTGTAAGAATAATTTTGTAGATTTCAGCATTACTGATCTTTGTAACAAAGCTGTGGAAATGCTAATAATGAGCAATGCCGGTAAAGCAAAAGGAGAAATTAGACTTTTTTCAGTACAAAGCCATGAAGTTAAATTATTAATTTCTGCATGCTGAAACCACAAAGTACTTTGTTTTAAAATAAACACATTATACTAAGCAAGGAAATACACAAACCTACCCCACCACTTCTCAGATTTTTTATAACTTAATCTAGTTTTATTATTCCAAATACAAGTATTAACACATTTTTCTGATTCTTATAAAACTTAAGAGCATATTGAATAGGCATCATGGAAACAAGATAGAAAATTTGTGGAGCAATAATCATTTTAATAGCATCAATCTTTCCCCACCAAGTTAAATATAACATAGACCATTTTTTAAATGTATCGTTAATATAAGCAAGAACATATTCATAATTTAAGGAACTTGATTGTTTTATGGCAATAGAGAATAATATACCAAGATATTTAAGTTTGTCTTTCTGCCTAAATATTTCTTTGTTTGGGAGCATATGAATTGTAGAATGAACATTTAAGGGAAAAATGCAGTTGTATTAGTGTTTAAAGTAAATGCATATAATGTACAAAAAAATTACTGCCAATAGACTTAATCAAAAGCCTTTTCTGCATCGAATGCCAAGACACTGGCTGGATGATGTAGTGATGATCCATCTTCAATTGCATAAAAAAGTAATAGAACATTATTAACTGAGTGACTATTTTTCATAAAACCAGATTGATCAATATGCACTGGGTTAGGAAGCATAAAAGTCAACCTGGTTGCAAGAATCTTTGTGTAAAGTTTACAATCTTGATTAATCAGATTGGCCGATAATTAGTAACTAAATAACGTTTTTTATCAGGTTTCGGGAGGACTATGATCAAAGCTTCAGTAAAGGCCCCAGAAGTTGATCGAGTAGTCCTAAAGTAGTTAAATAGTTTGAGCAGCTGAGAAGAAAGGTGAGGAGAACTTTATTTATAAAATTCTACAGGGATACCATCTGGACCTGGAGATTTGAGTAGTTTAAGCGATTTAATAGCTTAATCTATTTCATTCAAAGTAATTGGTAAATGTAATTTACTTCTAACTGACTGAGAAAGTTTAGGTAAAAAAACGCCATCCTAAAAGTTGTCAATACGTAACATATCTTTCGGTAGAGGTTTACTATATAACGTTGAATAGTAAATCATAAATTAATTAATTCTTTCTTTACAAGATAAAGCTATTTGACCGCTAGGGGTTTTAATAGCATTAATTTGATATTTATTTCTTAATACAGAGATAATTGACCACAAATCTTCCAGATCTGTTAGCATTAACACAAAATGTAGCTTTGTTATTTGAATTCCCGCTCTTTTACTTAGTATGGAGTTCAGTTCATATTGAAGTTTTTGCAATTGTAATTTATATTTGATATGAGTAGAAGTAATAAATAGATGGTTGTATTAGCCATTTGCATATCCAATTCTTTAATTCTTTAATTAAAAGATTTATTATCATGAGCCATATTAGTTATTGTCTCTCTTCTAACATATGGCTTAAATGCATCTCATTGAGTGACAGGTGATGAAGAACCACCAGGATTAAATGAAAAATAGTCATGAAATGCTGAAAAAATTATTGGCCTAATTTTTTCATTAAAAACAACATTGAATTCATGAGCCATCCACCTTGACATGGTTGAGAAGAGGTAGGGCATAAATTGCAAGAAATAAACACATAAAAAAATTAATATTCTGAAAAATAAGATTAAAAACAGAATGTATTAAATTATGGGATATTAATAAATGATCAATTTGAGAATAGGAATTATGAGGACTAGAAAATAAAGTAAATTGTTTGTCTGTTGGAATATGAAGAAGCCAAACATCTATCAATTTAGTGGTTTTAAAAAAAGATTTTAGAGTGAAGAAAGCTTTTGGAGGACCATATTGGGTTTGGGAAATTCTATCTAACAAGGGGTCACATTTCAGAACATAGTCTCCTCCAATTATAAGTGGTACATTACCCAATTGTAGTACTTCATAAGTAAAAAGAGACCAAATGTCAGGGTAATCATTGGTGGGACCAAACACATACACAATAGTATGGTCAATTTAAATTTTTGGTATGACAAAATGCCCTTTATGATCAGAGTGTTTGTGCAAAATTAGAAGATGTAATTGTTTTGCAAAGAGGATAGTAACTCTATTTGTCCTAATGTGCACAGTGGAAGAATAACAGTGACCTCCAATATTTTGCTCATATAAGATAAAACAGTACCATCTATATGGATCTCCTCAACCTTATGTATAGCTAAGTAATCTAAAGCCTTAGTACTTTTAACAGGGTATTGTTAAACTTTAACATTAAAAGAAACAATTTTAGTACCTTTAATATTAGACATCATCATAAAAATAAAAAAGAGAAAGGAAAAGAAAGACCTAGAGAGGCTGAAAGAAAAAGACGAAGTAGCTCTAACATTGTGAAAAAGAGAAAAAGGATGACAGATACCAACACAAACAGAAACAACATAAAGATACATACATTTATTTTTGGATCGCACACACGCATGAGAAGAATGGCCTGACTCTATATGCCCTTATGAAGAACTCAGCTAAAGAGGCTAGTTATTAGAAACTGAAACCATATCTTCAAGTAACAGAGTAATTTTTTTACATGGAAAGCTGTGAGTGCTGATCTAAGAAGAGTCAAAGATCTTCTGGATGCTGAAAGGTCTTTGAAAAAGAAATATTTCTAAATTCCCATAGATGATGGGTAGAGCAGTCCATATTTAAAATCAGAGCTTCTCAATCTTGGTCGAAGAACAGCAAACTCTTTGTGGATGGTAATAGTTTCCGTGTCAAAGTCTTGATCAATATAAATGTTAGGCCCATTAACCATCAAGGGTGGAACATCTTTTTGCACCTTCCGTATCAGCACTAGAAGGTGATGACGTAAAACTTTAAATATCATTTGCCATGGTTTTGTCTGGTTAGGATTGCGATGAGAAGCAATTCTGTGCACCTTATCAATCTCAAATTTTTCGGGAAATTTTTTGTGTAAAAGACCAGTCAAAAGATTTTTCAAATACAACCTACAGTCATTACCTTCCACATCTTCAGGTAGATTAAATATTTGCAAGTTGTACTGACAATTACGATTTTCGAAGTCAAGTAATAATTTACTCATTGGTAATTATTTTTGCTGCCAAAAGAAGAGTCAGTAAATTTTTGCTTTATTATCTTGAATGTTTATTACATTGTCTGATACTATCATAGAGAGGCTAGCCATATCTTTGCATATATTTTTTATGTCTGACGCAATAGTGTCACTGTTAGAGCGAACAGCTTGTATTTCCTCAAGTAATGTAGATAATGAAGGTTCATTTGCTTCTACTAATTTACATTTAACAGGTGGAGGAGAAGTATTTTGCTTGCATTTGGTATGCATAACATAGATATGTTTGGCTTCCATATAAAGAAATTGTAATAATTAATATAAAGGCAAGGTGAAGATTAAACAAAAGAATTATTGAGTCAAAAAAAGACTACTTTAGCATTAAGCTGTGCAGCAGTTAAAACCAGGTGAGGGAGTGGCCAAGGCCTCTGCCGCGCCCTTTCCTTAAAGTGATTCCACCCTCCTGACAGGAAACCCGGCTGTACCTGTAGGCTGAAGGAAAGCTCCCTTAATTTTGCAAACCAAAGAGCAGCAAACACATCTCTCCGAAGTGACAGCAGTATGGAAATATCTCAAGTTGGAACACAGGGTAAGATTAGCCCATTATCGTTTAAAAAATCAGCAATTACTGGCAATCACCAAAGGGATTCAGTGGGAGACGCCCATCTTGATTTGCACAGTCATGTGACCTCCCGTTTGGCTTCATTTTAATCATACAAAATATTTCCTATTTTTATAACTTGGTTGTGGATTTTTATTGTGTGGTGTGTCTTGCCTATTTAACGCATTGGAGTTTCTAGATGGATGCTTTAGCACCTGTCTCCTAAGTCATTCCTGCCTGTGTGCAGGCAGCTACCAAGGGTTGATCAAAGGGCTAATGTATTGAGACCTTGACTAGACCTTATAATGAATTGCTGGCACTGGTGCACACCTTATCCCTCCAATAATCCACCTTCCAATCGTATTGGCTTCATTATTTTCAGCTTTCATTGAACCCCACTGATATTTTTTACAAATATTCTTTGATACATTTTTTTCTGTGGTTGTTTTGTAGTTTGCATTGAAATGAATTGGACTCATTCTTGCTGTTCTATTTCCTTTTTAGCTCCCCTGTTTAGCCCTGATTTTCAGGTATGGATGTGACCATCTGCCACACTACTCTCCGTCTCAGTCAGTTTTCTCTGCCCTTTCCTATAATTATCTTTGCGTTGATATGGTTTGATGAAGTTGTTCAGTTTTCTTTTAGGCCCTGGTGCCTAATTCATATTATTCATTTGTCCCGATGAAGACCCCCTTATTTTTTTGTGATGTAAAATGTGATGGACACATGTGGTTAATTGGATGATGATCTAGATTAAAAAAGAAACCTCTGGATTTATATTAAAATGTTCATGTTTATTTTTGTATTTTCTGAACACCAGTGTTAACCATTGTTGTATGCACTCATTAATGTCCCTAAATTCAGTGTAGTTGATTAAGCAGGTCCTGTCCTGTATGCATCATTATCAGTATGACAGTGGCATCCGCTGGGACTACTACTTCACCAAATGTAAGTGGCCTAATTTTCTCACATTCAAAATTACTCGGTACACGGCCACTAGACTATTTTACTGGATGCAAACCCACTCCATGAAATACAGTGGCAAGGTCCTTTGGACAGGGGGTGAGGGCACACACATAGACTGATTGATCCCTTCCCACTCTTCACCAGCAAGATGGGGTAGAAGGGAATGTTCTCTGTCATTGAAGAACCTGCCCCATATTCTCTCCTGAGCTCCCACCCATGCCATCCTCATCCTTTCTCAGCTCCATAGTCAGGTGTGCCCCCTGCTGAGTGTAAGTGGTAAAACTGGCCTGATTTGTTTTAGGAATTTCCAAGATTTGATCAGTAAATCAACACTTCCATCCAAATCAAATCACAGTATGATGTGAAATAATTTTGAATATATTGTTGTCTCGTACCAGGTGAAAATAAAATAAAAATATATTTTTTAAAAAAACAACACTCCCGAGCTAAATGCTCATTATGGCTGGGTTCTGATGGGGAGAAAACTGACAGAATTATAATCCCATTCAAGGTACTTCCTTGTCTTAAATCCAGTCTGTTCGTAATGAAGGACTTTCTTCCTTTGCAAGACAGCAGTGACCTTCGGCAGCATTTCCATGAAGTTAGTTTTATTTAAAGTTGTCTTTCAGTACAATTATTTTCCCAATTGTGTTTAATTGGCTTGCCTGAAAAGTTTCTTCGAGGCATATCATAATAAATCCACGCAGCATTTATTTCTGTAACTTCTGAACAGTCCATTCTGTGCCTAGCTTTTCAAGACACATCATTGCCAGATTTAATGAGTGATGTTTTAACATTTTATTCATAATCAACGAAAAACAAGAAGGCCAAATCAGTGGCCCTTGACTTAATTTACACGTGCTATAATAGCTGACATTAATGCAAACAAACCGCTTAGAACCACCAATTAGCCCTGAAATGGGAATGTCCACAATTATCCTCTATTGTCAGACAAGAGTTTAATGTTGCATATGATTTGATTCCCCTGAATTATTTCACAATAGTCATTAAATATGACATTTGAACGTGTCCTAATTTGTAAAACAGCATGTGAGGGGAAAAAATCAAGACAGATTCAGCATACTTTTCAATGTCTTGTAAAATCGCCCTTCCTAAGCATTATAACTTCAACTCAAGTATTTTATTCTGACTTGCCAACACGCTCAGAAGGGGATAAGGACAAAAACATCGACAATTAACAGAGATGAAAATAAATCGCTTTTTAAACATGCCATCTTCTACATCATAAAAAGAAACAGGTGGCATGGAGACCATCCTATTCACGCTTATATACAACATAATATGACAGATACAAGCAAATCAATGTATGTGTACATCCAACTAAATCCTTGTTTTCTCCTGATTTTCGGGAGAAAGAAAAATGGCTCACTCCTTGTTTACTCCTGGACAGGGCCGAACTGGGAACCCAAAGCAGACCTGCAATTTTGTCGGACCGGCCGCTACCCCAGGGGGGTGGGGTGTGCAAGCGTGAAGCACTGTTGCTTAACAAAAGCTGCCCCCAGCACCACTGCTTTTGTAACTGGTTGCCGGTATTACTGCATCACTCTAAAACCGACTCCCAGGAACAAAACCGCCCCCACCGCTCCAAAACCAGCAGATGCCCGCTATGGCCAGTCCAGCCCTGCTCCTGGACTGCAAGAGTAATAATAGAGTAAGTGACAGCAAAGTGTTTGTGAATCGGGCCCTGTGTTTCTAGGAGCATTGCACATCCTCCAGGAGAGTCTATTCAATATTTATACAAAAAGGCTAAGACCTAGAATTTGCATATAAATTGTGAGTTTCACGAAATTAATAACAAACTCACAGAGTAGTCTGTTGATTGTTGCATTTTTCAAGGGATAATTATACCACGTCCAGGTTGGATACGTAACTTTCAAGTGTATGTGAATAACGTAAAACTAACACTTTGTGAGTGTTCAAAAGTTTGGTTAACCCCTTCACAGCTGGGCAAATTCCCCTGCTGTGCTGGGGGGCGGGGGCGCACAGTGCGCCAGTGCTCATGAAAAGCTCAGCTCGTCATGAGCCACTGTGGTCGTGTGCCCATGACGCGCTCAGCTCGTCATGATCACACCCGTTTACTTAGAACACTCGCACAGCAGGGGAATTTGCCCAGCATGCGAGCGTTCCAACGGTCATGACGAGCTCAGCTCGTCATGAGCACACGAGCACCGTGGCTCATGATGAGCTGAGCTTGTCATGAGACTCGAAGGTGCTAAGGAGCTCAGCGTGGAACGTCATCACTGGAGCACGTTTGGTTTAGATGTAATATTACATCACGTTAGTGTAATAATATGTCTCAGAAAATCCATTAGTGAGTTCAAAGTTATATTTGAAAATACTAAGGACCCTTAGAGTTTAAGGTATATTTGGCCATAAACATGCGTTTATGGCCAAAAGTACATCATCTGTGCATGTCAGTATTTCACAAAACGGTTCCTGGCAGGCATACGTGCAATGACTACTGCAGACTTTCACAAGTGCAGAAAACTTTGCAGCCTTCAATACCATCTCTCACCACACCCTAATCATGAGATTCCACGATGCTGGAATCCACGACAAAGCACTGGACTCGATCCAATAATTTCTCTTCAGTAGAACACAGCAAGTCAGACTTCTCACATTCCTCTAGAAACCCACAGAGATCAGCTGCGGAGTGCCTCCCCGAGCCTCATGCTTTTCAACATCTACATGGCCCTGCTCTCATCTATCGCCAAGAGCCACTGACACAACATTGTTTCCTTTGCTGATGACACTCAGCTGATTCTCTCTCTCACCAACATGTCCATCACCACCAGAAACAACTTTCACAATGGGATGAAGGCTATTGCCACCTGGATGAGTGAGAGCTGCCTCAAGCTCAACTCAGATAAGATACAAGTCCTCATCCTGAGGCCCAATATCTCTGCTTGGGAGGACTCCTGTGACCAGCTGAGCTAGGAACCTCCCCACACCCACTGACTAGGCATGAAACCGCAGCATCAAACATGACTCTTCGCTCACCATGAGCCACCAGATCAATGCCTTCACCTCATCATGCTTCTACACTCTTTGCCTGCTTCGGAAAACCTTCAGATGGATCCCCACTGAGGCCAGGACGATGGACTCCCACACACTCATCAGCAGCAGACTCGACTACGGCAACGCGCTCTACGCAGTCACCAACGAGAAACTCTTCAGAAAACTTCAGAATGTGCAGAATGTCACAGCCAGACTAGTCCTTAATGTCCCCCGCTGCAGCCACATCTCCAAACACCTACGAGAACTCCACTGGCTCCCAGGTAACAAAAGAGTCACCTTCAAGCTCCTTACACATGCCTACAAATCCCTCCATGACGCTGGACCAGCGTACCGGAACCACCACCTCTCCTTCCACGCAGCTACCACACACCTCCACTCTGCCCATTTTGCCCTGGCCATAGTCCCTCAGATTTGCAAGACCAGGGCAAGAGAAAGATTATTATCCTAACTCACCACCAATCCTGGAACGCATTTGGCTCTTCACCTTAGACTGTCTTTGTCTCTGACACAAATTAGAAAGGATCTCAAGACCTGGCTCTTCAAATGAACCACAGCGCCCATTTCAGACCTGTTTCCTTCGCCCCCCATGCCTTGAGGCCTTCATGGGTGAGTAGCCGTGATTAAAAAGCACTGATAGATTGATTGATTTGAAAAAGAAGGGATAGAAAAAAAAAGATAAAATTGGAAAGAATAAAAAACGATTTTGATGGGTGTCAGTAAAGGGGTGAGATAATCTTGCTAATGAATGTTCTAAGGAGAAAGGCCTGATAGAGGTCTGTGGAGATTCACATACAAACCTTGCCCATGAATATGAAAATCCAAGAACCTGGCATTGGTAAGTTCTGTTGATTTCTGTTGCCTGAATGAATAAGATCATTCATAAAGCACAGCACTGTCACAAGGGGTGACCTGGTGCCAAGGGGTAGGCAGCAGCAGCATCAGCATCAGACTAGTGCAAGTTGTAAAAACACATTTTCAACTGCTTCTGGAATTGTGTTTCATCTTTAGTGTGGTGTAAGGCAGAAAGAATATTATTCAAATCCTTAATGATAAGATTAGAGAGCAAACACCCTCTTTTAGAGATTTTGATTACAGAACTCTTCAGAAGACAGGCATCAGAAGATCTCATGCTCCTACAACTACGGACATTTGCGATCAGAGCAAGATGGCGTCTGGCTAGGCGGCTGGTCAAGATCACTTCCCATGCCGGTCTAAGAAGGAAAAAAGAAGGTGGTGCAGTTTGAGATCAACTATCCCGATCTCCCACCCATGGAAACGGGTCAGAGTGCTCACCTGTGTCTGGGATCCTGCAAGGAGCTTTGGCGGTGGATGCTGGCGATAGTAGCGTCGGTGGAGAGGCTCGTTGCGGAGCTGGGAGGACGCCGCTGCCGAGCAGACGGGGTCAAGCTGAGCCGCTGGTTCATCGCTAGGGGCGGAGTTTCGGAGCGGAGCGGAGCCAGGCTTTCTGGCGGAGCTCGGAGAGCAGGATCAGGCGGCGCGTGCTGGGGCAGAGCCGCTGAAGCACGGGGTGGATCCTGCGAAATGAACAGAGCGCAAGGGGCAGGTCAAGCTTGGTGCAGAGGAGCCCCCGGAGGTCGGGAGTTCCCGAGGAACATTGGCGGTAGCCGTGGCAGTGGCTGTGGCAGCGGTAAGAGCTGGGAGAGCGACGTAGGCGGTAAGAGCAGCTGCAGCGATTGCGTTGACCATACAAAGGACTCTGTGGCAAAGGGGTCAAGGCGCGGCAGTAGAGAGGTAGAGGTGGAGGCAAGAACAATGGCCCCTAAAAATGCCCGAGGAGGGAGAGGGAAAGGACTTGATGTAGAGGTCCCTGGCAAGCAGCCTGTAGCACACAAGAGCCTGCCAAATGCAAGGACAAAGGAAAGGAAACCAGCAAGATCCCCAGCGAGTGTGGGGCAGTGGGGGGCAAAGATATGAATGGTGAAGTGGCAAGTACCTTCGGGAAAACCAGGGGTAAAAAGCAGAGCACACTGGTTCCAACCCTGAACACAGTAACATCCAAGGCTATAACAGGCTACTTCTCCCCCTCCAGCCTGGCGGGCACACCAAAATCAGGTGCTGAGGAAAAAGCAGACACCCCTATAGTCACCTCCAGAGAGATCTCTAAAATCACCACATTAACAGCCATACAGAGGAGATCATTGACATCCTCAGGAATAGGAACAGGAACAGGGACAGGGACAGAGGGGGCCCAATCCGAGGCTCAATGGGGGGAGATCATGGAGACTCACGTCGCATTGGAGTCCGGTCTGGAGGAGCTGAATTTCAGAGACATAGTGCTCCCAACCGAATCAGTGCTGCAGATGGAATCAATGGTGCAAAAGGTCGTTGGAAGCAGTGGCCCAAGTGGGCAAAGTGGTCCAAGTGGTATAGAAGACAACCTGGAGACAGCGGACAATTTCTACTCTGTTACGGATGGGTCTGAGGATCCTAAGGATTTACCCTCCGATGTTGAAGAAAGCGCAGAGGTGATCCATACAGACTCCAGCCCGGACTTAAGCTCAGAAGGTGAAAGCAGATCCTTTGAAAATAAGACACCAGCTGCAAGGAAGAAAAGATGGTTAAGGCGACAGAGAAGCTCGCAATCACAGGAGAAGGCTAGCAACAGCCTGAGGCGAGTCAGCACACCTAGTACAGAAACAGAAGCAGCTCTGAGATGGGACTATTCTGCTACCCAGTTGACCTGCACAGAGAATATTGCAGAGGGAGGAGTGCATGACATGGCGGCAGTGGATTCAACGCTCCAGTTAATCTTAAGCTCAATAAAACAACTGCAAGATGCCACAAAGATGGAGGGGGAAAAAAAACGACTTGCTACAAAGAATCTACAAGGGGCAATTAAAAAAGTCGCAAAGATCTGTACAACGACAAATGCAAGAGTGACCCATTTGGAGGATCGTACCAGTACGTTGGAAGATCAACAAGTAAAGGATACGACCAGACTGAATGGATATGAAAAACAGATGGTCGACGTTCAGTGGAAACTTGAGGACCTAGAAAATCGCCAACGGCGAAATAATCTGAGGATTCTAGGCGTTGAGGAAGGCGTTGAAGGAGAGGATATCAGAGCCTATGTCCTTAAAATGATAAGAGGTGCGTTTCCAAAACTGAACCACTGGGACTTGGACAAGGAGGTTCAAAGAGTGCACAGATTCCCAATGATCATGAAGAAGAAGAGTCATCAAGGAGGGGTGCAGAGACCCAGAGCTATACTGATCTTCTTCGGTAATTTCCTGTTAAAGGAAGAAATCTATGCTAAAACACAACCTAATGCTAGAAGGTCATTTGAGAACCAGTCCTTTTTCACAACACCTGACTATTGTCATAGCACTGTGGAAAGTCGATGGAGACTAAGAGAGCATGTGGATCCGTGTCATCAGATGGGCCTTCAGGCGTATTTGATGAACCCGGCGAAATTGAAAATAATTCATAAAAACACCACTAGAGTCTTTACGTCTGAAATCCAAGCCAGAGCCTATATGGACACACTGCATACCGGGGAAGCAGCTAGTGACAATGTTTGATAACTAAGATGTACCTGTAAGAGGTGTCGTTTAAATGCCCTGATATGCACATAGATTAATGGAAAGGTAATATTTGGTTAATTTACCTTTGGGTTTCTCTTTTTTTTTCTTTTTTTTTCTTCTATCTTCTCTTTCTTTTTCTCCCTCTTAAGGGTAACACAGATGGGTGTGTATATGGTGGAAAAGATAGAGGGATAGGGGTTATATGTGAAATGATCTATTTTTCTAAGATGTATCTCAACAAAGCACCAAGCTCTGTAGATAAGGACCGGCAGAGGGAAGCCGATGGCCAGACCATCACAGGGACCTTCGGTCTGCTTGCTCGAATAGGTGGGCGGGAGGGGAGGGTAAGGTGGGGGAGGGTTTTTCTAGGACAGGGGGGAGAAAGGGGGGTGGCGGGGGAAAAAGGGGAGAAAAACATCATCACATCAAGATACAGGGAAGGGCAGAGGGCAGGAAGAAGGGGAAGGAGGCTAAAACAGGATTACTTATGCGGATAGTCACTCTGAATATATGTGGATTAAATGATGGGAAAAAGCGAAGGGGACTGAGAGAATATTTAAGGACAATACAAGCGGATCTCATATGCTTGCAGGAAACACATATCGAGGTCTCTCAAAAGAATTTATTAGAACAGCTGGGATATCAATTAATAGCATATACGACACAAGGGACAAGGACGTGAGGGGTGGCGGTATTGGCGCGAAGGGGGTGCGTAATCGTGAATAGACAGAAGGTAGACGCTTATGGTCGGTGGGTAATTCTTGTATGCCAGGTTCAGAGGTTTAATTTCACACTTTGCTCGATCTATGCTCCTACTATTGACGACCCCGAGGCTATTGATTCTGTGAATGCACAAATGTCTAACTGGCCCATGCCAATAATAATCTGTGGGTATCTAAATATTAATGGTTTAAATGGCCTGTGGAAAAATGACCCAGCAAGATTCTTAGGACGGAAGAAGAGAAGCCACAAGGCATTGGTACAGTTGATGCAAGATAATGGGCTAGTGGATATCTGGGAAACGCAAAGAAATCTAGGAGGTGGCAGTACTTACTATTCTGCTCCACATAAAGCTCTAGCAAGGCTGGTCTATTTTTTGGTATCACCCTCAATTATATCTATAGCTAAAATAAATAAGCTGCCTCGCGTGATGTCAGATCACAACCCTCTAACTTTGGATTTATTACTACAAAATCAAAAAAAGCAGATGACAAAATGGACATTCGAGAGAGCCTTGCTTCAGGATAATAAGTATTTAGTTTGGATGAGAGAATGGATAAAAGGGTTCTTTGAAATAAGAGGGACTGCCTCACCAGCTATAGTTTGGGACACCATGAAGGCTGGCGTAAGGGGGGAGATACTTAGTTATTCAATCAAACGCAGCAAGGCAGAAAGGGAGGAGCTAGAGGGGAAGTTAAGGGCAGTTGCTATCATTGAAGAAGAACTTAGTGGAGCAATTAGGGCCAAACTAGACGTAACGGAAATAACATTTAAATTAGCTATAGCCAAGGCAGCAGGAGGAGAGATATTCGCGTCCAAGGCTGCGGGGAAATATCTGGCATGGAAAAAAGAACAATATGAATACAGTGAGCAGATCGGTCGCACACTAGCCATTCGAACACGTCAAGCAGCTACCAAAGGGGATATAGCTGAAACAGGCAGGAAGATGGGGGTACAGCAACAACACCAGGTGGTATATGTTCTAGTTTCCAGAGTTTCTACCAAAATGTATATAAATCTGATCAGGGGATAGATATTGATGAAATAGATAGATATCTCGAAAGTGTAACACTAGAGAAACTAACAGCGGAGGATAGGGAAGCTTTGGAGATCGTATTTGACAGGGGGGAAATGCAGAGAGCGATTCAAAGCTTACCAGCAGGAAAAGCGGTAGGTCCAGACTCTATCCCATTGGAATTCTACAAAAAGTTTTTACCCGAAATAGAGGAGGATTTGTATAATCTTATAGCTAATATACAAAGCGGTGCGACACCCCCGGAATCCTGGGGGGAGGCTACTATGGTGGTGTTTCTGAAAAAGGATAAACCCCCAACTAGTCTTGGGTCTTATAGACCAATTAATCCAATGAACAGCGACGTAAAAATGTTCTCAAAACTGTTTGCTAACAGGCTCGGAAATTTAATTGGAAAAGTTGTCTCTCCTCGGCAACACGGGTTTATCGCCGGCAGAGGCACAGCAGAACATATTAGAAGAGTTACATTACATTATTCGATGGAACTGCTGCCTCACGAGACCCTATGGCGTTAGTATTACTAGACGCAGAGAAAGCATTCGATAGGGTCTCGTGGGGGTTCCTCTAGGCAGTTATGAAAAAGTTAAATCTAGGGGAAGGCTATGTGGGAGCTGTGAGGGCATTATACCATAATCCTAGAATAAGGTTGAGAATTATGGGGGAGATGAGCGGTATAATAAATATCAGGCGAGGGACCAGGCAGGGGGGCCCCTGCTCCCTGCTCCTCTTCGCTCTATATATAGATTTGTTTATTAGAAGGATAGAGCAGAATAGAAATATTTTGCCAGTGACGTTAAATGGGCATGAAACAAAAATGTTGGGGTATGCCGACGATCAAGCCATAACATCGAGCGATCCAGTGTTGGCCCTGAGAGGGATAGAAGAAGAAGCAGCAATATATGGGAATCTGTCAGGGTATAAATTAAACAGGAATAAAACCCAAGTGGTAGTAAATCAAAAAATAGCTATGGTACACCCAAGAATAATGGAGACAGTAGTTTATTTAGGGATCAAGATAACATCTGACTTGTCAAAAGTGGTGGCAAAGAATCTGGATCCAATTATAAAGAAGGCTAAAACTGATTTCGATAGGTTGAATAACCTACATTTGACAACAATTGGCAGTTGCAATATTGTAAAAATGTTGTTCTTGCCAAAAGTCTTATACCTATTTAGGACTATCCCCTTAAGATTTAATATTTGCTGGTTTAGGGAGCTAGAGAGAGTCACAAACAGCTTTATATGGGCTAAAGGCAAAACACGCCGAGGCCAAAAATTCCTGTCTCTGCCGAGAGAACGTGGAGGGCTAGCACTACCCGACTTTAAAATCTATTATTGGGCTACAGTATTGCAATGCATCAGAGAGATGCTAGGCGGAAATGTTATGGATAGATAGGGAGGTAGAGAAGGGGTCCCGGATGTATATGAACTATTAGTTAATGACTCTGACAGGTGGCTTTTATCATATGATGAAAGAAGTTATTATAAGAAAGTATGGTTTAAGACCCTAGGGGCGGCCATGTCAGTGTGGTCTGGGATCAGGAAGAAATTAAAGATAGGGAGGATGAATTATTATACACCTCTGTATAGAAACTCCTCATTTCCCGCGATCTTTCACGATTCAGTGATGAAGGGCTGGGATCTATTAGGGGTCAAAATTTTAGGGGATCTTATAGGGGCAGCTGGTGGGGTGGTATGTCCAAGATGTCAATCCCCTCATGCTGATACCATCCATATGTTTGCTTCATGCCCCGTTTTAGATACATATAAACGGTCATTGGAGCAATTCTTTCCTAACTCTCTGGGGATGCATATAACTCTAACAGATGAAATAATGATCTTAGGGGTGACAAAGGGGGGATTGGATGTGATGCATCACACATTTTTATATCTAGCAATGACTCTCAGCAGATTATGTATTGCCACTCTTTGGAAAGACCCAAATCCGCCAACACTGCAACAATGGATTTCCCGGGTATTGGCTACATATATACTAGAGAAAGCCCTATATGAAAAAAGGGGAAGGAAAAGAAAAGAAGCCGGGAGAAGGATATGGGCTGCAGTATCAGAATGGAAGCAGAGTCTAGGAGAGATGTAAAGCAGGCATTAAATAATGAGACTGATTATAAATGGAATGTTTACGGATTGTATTATATTACTCAAGGATACATTTCTCTATTGTAACCGCGGATATCGCTCTTTCTTTTATGTCGGAAATTATTGGATTTGAGAATATTGATGTAAGGGCTATATTATCTTAACTTTTCTCTTTTTTTTCCTTTTCTCTCTCTCTCTGTAACATGTACTTCTGCGTATTCTTGATGATGATGAAAACAAAATAAAAAAAAAAAAAGAAGATCTCATGCTCCAGAAGGATGTTAGGGGATCAGCCTATCACAGAAGTATCTCAGACTGGTCTTATAAAATGCTCTATGACCCAATGTTAGTGCTTTCAACAAAAGTCTTGTTTGAAATAGCAACTGTTGGTACTTGGCCCTTTCTGCAGGGTCACCCCTTAACATTTTCCTTCAACCCTCCTGTTTTTCTAATTTGTTTTTATTGGCTTTAGGACTTGTCCACTTTACCACTGCTCACCAGTGCTTGTGCTCTTGCCCTAACATTTTTATATTGCACTATGTGTACCCAGGGCCTATACATTAAATGCTACTAGTGGGCCTGTAGCACTAATTGTGCCACCCACTAAAGTAGCCCTTTAAAACATGTCTCTGACCTGCCACTGCAGCCTGTGGTGAATTTTAAACTGCCAATTCGACCTGCAAAATAAAAGTTTTGACAGTCCTAAACCTTCCGTTTTAATACATGTGGGTCACCCCTAACGTAGGCATTAAACAACCCATAGGGCAGGTGAATTGTATTTAAAAAGTAGGCCATGTTTTAAGTTTTACATGTCCTTGTAGTGTAAATATCTTTAATTAATTTTTTACCACTCCTAGATTTACCTCTCTTATAGGAAAACATTGGGTTACTTTATGACATTTAATAAGTGCTAGTCTTTGATTGAGAATGGGTAGAAATGTCAAAAGTGAATTGTAATTTAAAATCCTCTGCCCTCCTGCTGATTCCTGCATTTCTCTCTGTGAAGGAAGACTCGACCTGCTCCCTTCATCCTAAGTGACTCCAAGGGTCAGTTGGCTGACCTCTTGTTCGGATCTACTAGGGCACAACAAGCTCCAGAGGTCTCCCTGTAACTGCTCAGCTGACATGTTGTGACTGCACTTGCCTGAACCTGAAATTGGACCAGCCTGAGCCCTACTGGCCTCTGCTAGAGTTTGTCCCTTATCCCCAAGAAGTGCTACCCCAGGTTCTGGACCCTTGGCACAAATCAAAGTCAACTCCTCTACAAGAAAGGGAGAAATCCTGGAGTTCTAGACTCTTCGCACTGGACTTTGAAAAGGTAACTCATGTTCCATTGTGGTGACCCTTAACTTTTGATTTTCCCCCACTCTAAGCGGGGGTAAAACCAAGATTAGGTATGTATGGCACCTAAAAGCATAAAGCGCCAATCCCAGTAATCTGTTAATGGGGGACTGGGAAGAAGCGGCTGTCACAGGTTAGCGCAGTGGGGCGGAGCAGGGCGGGGTGGGAGGGATGTAAGTTGACAAACGATGGAATTAGTATAACTAAACAAATAAATAATACCTATTCTGTTATCTATCGGCTCCCTCCTACCACGCCCAGCTCAATGCGCTTTTACCTGTGCCTACTGCTTCTGCCCAGTCTAGTATTAACAGGTTACTGTAAGTGGGACTTCATGCTTTTAGGTACCATACATACATAAAACGATAAAATGGCTTATCTACTGTTCTCCTTATTAGATTTTGTAGTGTTGGTGTTACTGTGTTTATTAAAATGTATTCTATGTTTCTAAATTGGTTTGAGATTTTTCTTGTGCTGTGTTTTTCATTGTGTTACTGTTTGTGTGCTTTATAAATGCCTTACACAGTGATTAGGTACGCCCTCAATTAATAACCAAATTTCTTACTGCAGCCATAGTAGCTGTATGAGGTGCTTCAAAATACACTGCCAACGCGGTTACTTTCAGATCAATGTCTCAGCTGCATTTTAACTAATCTGAGGTCGATCCCTCTAAAACCTTGGGAGTCCCAAGTAGGGCATGTTTGCATGGTTCAGCCTAGAAGTAATCAAAGCATTTGCTACTGTTTTCTGTGTCTCCACTGGTAAAAATCCCAAACTGTTCCTTATAGAGTGTGTGAGGGGAATGCATGTGGTATTTGTACTCTTATGCCATTGGTATGGTTTTGTAGTACTGTTGGTTGTTTCCATGGGGATGTGAGTTACCCTACAGTGCAGACAAGAGACAGATTGGCCTGGTGCAGTGTTCATTTTCCATGTGTCTATTAATATCAGTGTCTTTCTCATCTTCGGCCAAATGTGTGCACATCCAAGTTACAGTCAAGTCACCCTAGATCAGTTTTTCCTGTGTTCAATATCCTGTGTCTATGTTTCCCAGTCCCAATGTCTCCCTATGAGTTCACAGAACAATTAAAATGGAATAAATATGTTTATGTTAGCATAGTAGAGAGTTGGATATGAATGTTGACATGACATGAATTGTGCCTGTACAAAAGGACAGGTTAAGTCACCTTGACTATAAGTTCCTCATCACCGTACCATAAACTATGTTGACTGATATATCTTGAAATGTACTACCTATTATCCTTTCCAAAGCATATTGAAATTGAATAACAAATAATACCTATAAAGGGGGGTTTATGGAATCGTTTCACTTTTCATGTGTTACTTCATCTAGCTTGGAAATTAAATTTAAAAATAAATTGTCTAACTTGTTGAATGTAATCCTGAAGTAAATAATGCAGATATTGATCCTGAATGAGACGCTGCTCGAATATATAAAATCTGGAAATCCAATTTAGCTTTGTGGGCAAATGCTGCTAGATGTTATATATATATATGAATTACTTCATCGCCCTGACGTAGGTACCATTCACCAGATTCAGAAATGACCACCTAGCAGGTCATTTGCAATAGCATTGCCAGGTCCTGGTAATGCTTTTTCCAGTTAGGCACAGGACTCTGTGAACATGACTGAGCCCTGCATCAACTGTTTTTGAAAACAAATATAAAATGCTCCCTGGGAGTCCTCTCTTATGGTGAGGGGAGTATTTAGCAGTTTTCAGAGTAAAAACTGACCTTTAATTCTGTTCAATTGAAATAGGTGAGTGGAATTTAAAGTCTGTCTCCGATGGCCCTTACTCCACAGCGCCATTGGCCGAGTTTAATCACAGTGGAGACAGAGTAGTCTCTGCCGTGATTAAAGCAAATGTGATGGAGTATGCTTACTGCCAATATTTAAATGGGGGTTCACATTTTTTAAAGTTTTTACTGGGATCAGCACCCACTCTCTCAGATTTGTTTTCCACTATTCACACATAATATGATGTCTAGTTGACCTCCCCTCTCTTTTTTACTCTACAATTGGCACCTTATTAACATGTCCACTGCTATTGAGTGCTTCAAGGGATTAGAGCTATTAAAACATTCTTTCATGCAAAATTATATTTTTTCACAAAACAAAAATGACTTACTTGTCGATTTTGGTGCAGAACTCTAAATGTCTGTAAGCCGTCCCTCTATTACATTAACATACTTTCTGTTTATCTCTAGTTTCAACAGTGAATGCACTAGGACCACAGTACTGTATACCTAAACATTTTCACGTATAACAACATAATATTAATCTATATAGGGCCTGATTCTGATGCGGTTAGGAAAGCATTCCCACCTAGGGCCTGATTCTGATGCGGTTAGGGAGACGTCCTAATGGCATTTGCTTCTTCCAAATTGGATCGTGAACATGTTTTACCGACCGATTGCCCAATTATGATGCGGTTAGGAACATATGCTCGCATTGAAGTCAATGTGAGTCCAACCAAATCGTATCGGGAAGCATCCAGATGCATTGTACTCCGTTGGATGGACTCTCCCGATCCGAGTGAGTCGGAAACAATTTCCAGACCGATTCGGTCGGGAAGCTTTCCAACCCACATCAGAATCGGGCCCATAATATTTGACCCTCCTCTTTTAATTTCCCACAATTACAGCAATTATCCACCTTGGTTTGATTAGATTTCCAGATCGTAGATTTTAACCCCTTTGTAATTTGATCCAAATATTCCATAGGTTGCCTTCTCCATTTGTTTAGTAGTATTACTTACTCCATTGCCATTGGTTTTTGTGTGGCTTTTTAGATACTGGCTTCACATGCTTTTCTCTGATGTACTACTAGTACTATAACATAAATATATAGCATAATCAGATCTAATTGGGAATTACACTTTATGCCATTATTTCTTCTATTTCTCACTCATAATTTAAACTTTCACTTTGAACTTTTATACAACTTCAAAAGTCGACTTTTACTGATGTTTCATTCAACTATTCCTTTATGCCCACAATACAATGCTTTAAATAATTGATTTCCCCACAACATTATTTTAATTTCTCACATGTAGCTTTCTTGTGCTTTACACCTTCCCCTTGCTTCAGCTCACAGCATTATAGGTCAGTTCATCAATGGATTTGTCTTTTACTTACTAGGCACTTTCTCTTGTTTTGAACTTATGCAAAATGATGACATCTCACTTAGGTACTGATGCTTGGGGCCATATGTATGAGGCCACTTGCATAGCACTTGCTCCAGGCAACGTGGTCCATGCATGACACAACTCAAAAATGACACGTATGAAGCCAGGCACGGGCACTTTGCAGAGCCCTGAGTGGCTTCATAAAACTGGAGTAAGGCATTCCATGGGCAATGCATGTGTTTTCCCTCGTAACTCTCATGGATTTTGACACATTCTCAGATTTACCATAACTGGTAAACCTGGAAATGTGCCAAAATGCTATACTTTCCCAGAGGAGGTGTAACAAGGAGAGATATCATTATTTCTCCTTATTCTTTCCTCTTTCTATGTGTGCTGCTTTCTACTGATGGATAGAAAGAAGAGTATGTCTTCTCCTACCTGGCGGCCAAGACATGGAACTCCCTCCCTATCCACCTTCAGCTGACCCAGGACCACCTCGCCTTTAGGAGACAACTCAAGACCTGGCTGTTCGAGCAGTAGCGGCCCCCTTCCCCCAAGCGCCTTGAGACCCTTCCGGGTGAGTAGCGCGCTATACAAGTGTTTGATTGATTGATTGATTGATTGATTGAAATTAGCCCTGAAAAGGTTTATACACATTTCACCAGTAACAGCAAAGAGAGTTTAAAGCTTTTTCTGACTACAAAAGTATTGATGGCATAAACTTTTTCCCCCTTGAGTAAGCCATTAATATGCACACACAACACAGTTGCCTTCTGATATCTCCAAAATAAGGAAGGCACCATTTACCAAAGTCAATACCTCTTCCAGCCACCCACATGGACGTCATTTTGAAGTCTCCAGGGGTCACAGCTGTGACCCCTGGCTTACCCCTTGTGGCTCCTTGCACTGCATTTGCATCAGAGGTGGAAAAATCAATGCCAGGAACAGAGGGCCGCATGTCATCATGTTTTATCAACGTTTTTATACCACTAAAAGTGAATATTGATATTCACTATTAGTGTAACAAGTAACCTTGGGTAGTATTTGCGGAATTCAGCTCTGCCTCGCTATTCGAAGCTCCGCGACTAGCAGAGTGGGTTAGATAAATGCCATTCACTGTGATTTTCAGTGCCAGGTGCTTGTCTGCACTGTGCAATCATCGCAAAGAGTACCATGCACAGTGCAAGTGGTTGCTGCTTCCTT
Organism: Lissotriton vulgaris; assembly: GCF_964263255.1. Lineage (NCBI taxonomy): Eukaryota > Metazoa > Chordata > Amphibia > Caudata > Salamandridae > Lissotriton > Lissotriton vulgaris. The sequence continues at coordinate 310,146,824 of NC_141698.1, forward strand.
TCTGCTGCTCGAGTACATTTTTACTTGAGGGGCAGCTTTCTCAACACGGATGAATGGTTTCTCAACGCCAGCGGTCGCAAGCATACGTGACCACTCGCTATGAGAAATCTGAGCGCCCACGTTGAGAAATCTCACGGGGAGGTTCATTTTCCTTGCTCGCGCTCGCCAACTTGATGTTGACAATTGCGAACGAGGAAAAATCTCGCTGGGAGGTTGATTTTCCCTCTCATGCTAGCCAACTTAACGTTGACGAACGTGAGTGAGGAAAAAAACTCTGTTCCGCTATGCGAAGCACAGTTTTTCAGAACTCCACAAGCTCCGTGTAACTTAGACAGCAGAAAACTGCCCAGACTTACCGAAAAGCTGAGACTAACACCTAGAAATTCACCAGCAGATAACCTCACACATACTCCAGAGCCCTTCCTTTCTGGTTATGTTGTACTCCCTATTTCCATATCAGACACCAGGCCAGACTGGCATTCCAAAGCAGCCTTGGCAATTTTCTCAGATCAGCCCCTGGGGAAGCACTGCCTGGCCCCAGGAGGCTGTAAATGCTTGCTTGTTGCTTTTGTTGCTGGGGGCAGATATTGCAGCACTGCTGCAAAACCTACCCCCAGTAACAAAACCGGCCCCACCTCTGCAAAACTGGCCTTCTCCCTTCCAGCCTCCTTGGAAAAAGCCCGGTTCCCGGTACGGTCAGTCCGGCCCTGATCAGACAGCTGGCATCTTAAGGGTTTCCATATATCTTTAGAATGGGATGAGACCAACATTTATATGTTTTTTCAACTTAAACATAATTTTGTGATCCACCCCTCTTATTTCCAGTAGCATTGTTGCTCTATAAGCTGACATTGTCATGTGAATTCTTATTTAGAATAAAACACAGCTCACGAACTGATGCTGCTGGAGTTTTTCTGTGGCTATGTGCAGACCCAAATGGTCTTATAAGACTCTTGAGCGTGGTTATGTTTTCTCTGATTTAGAGCATCCAGTAATTGACATTGTTCTTCTGCGACTTCTCATAGTTTCTTTTAGGTAGTTTGTGACTTTGTGTTTGAGGGTAGCGGAAGTGGTGGTGGAGTGAATGGCCAATTGTTCATTTGTTCATCAGAATGGTGCAACCTGTATGCTTACTAGCAAGACTGCTTGCCAATCTGGTGTTATATTGTGCTGAACTTCATTGTCTACCTTTTCAGTGCCAGCTGTCCCATAGTGCTCATTTTGAATAGCAATATTTGCAACACAATTAAGGTCAGGCTGATTTTTATTTTGCAACTCTTTACTTTGCTCTTTTTTCCCCTTGTCCGAAATCTGCAGAGTCTGAATTAGGTGAATATAACATATTATGTATATGAATAAGGAATGAAGAAAATCCATGCCGAAGGTTAAAAGAACATTTCTGGAGTTGGGGATGAAAAACGAAAAAAAGAATGTACAAGATTGAACCCCAAATGTTTGTTCCATTTTCATTTTTGTGATGGGCAATACTACTACTGACATCTGCAAACAGCCTACTTTTCACAAATAAGAAATTATGATTGAATAGTATCCCGATTCAGAGATGAGTTTAGAAACAGTCTATTTTTAATGTAAACATAGAGCTATACATAATATATGAACACATGCTCCAAAATCAATTCCTCCTATCCCTTCAAAGCTATCTCCATCCATTAATAGTAAAACTCTTAGTTGCAAACGTGTCAGTGATAATTATTTTGATGAACCCTTACCTGTTCCAAGACTATGGACCTCATTACTATTACGGTGAGACTGCCGCCGAAAGGCAAATTACAATGGCAGGCGGTTCCGTGGCAGTCTGAAATACCAACAGCCACACACCCGACTGGCTCCTTGAGCCTGACGCTTTGTTTGTGGCCTTCCTATCCCTAAAATGGTGGCAGTGCCTACCAGGTACGGCTGTAGAGATTACGATGTTCCCTACTCACCAGCCTTTCCATGGTGGTTCACCAGCCAAGGAAAGGCTGGCGGGGATGGACATAAGGGTCCTGTAGCAGGCCCCCCTCATCCTGGGCCATCGTGTGTGGGTATAGGGGGCACCCATGGTGCCCCTCAATAGTTCCTTGTACGAAGGGACAGGTACCGCAGGGTGCCTGTCACGTAGTACAGTGATGTGTTACACATCCCTTTTTACCCTTACGGCAGGAGCTGCAGCCAGCAGCACCCGCCGCAATGGAAACCCATGACAATGCGCCTGTCATGGTGATGGTTGCATTGTAATTTGTCCTGTGGAACTCCCAACACTATGTCAGGCGGTTCCCATCTCTGTTAGGGTGGCGGGTGGACGTGAATCTGCCCACCATCCTAATGAGGCCCTATGTTCTTGCTCTTTGAGTACTTGGGTAATTTCTCAGACACACTGCATCTTAAGTCAAGCCAACTTTTCTTCAGATCCTCAGTCTCGCTGGACAGCAGCTACTGCATTTACTCAGTGGTGGAGCATCGCCCCACTGCTCTTTGAGCAGTGCATAAAAAGAAAATGATAATAACAAGATGTTAACATAATTTTATTTTTCTGTGAAGGACTCAGAGCCTGGTTGGGGCAGGGCTAGGCTGGCAAGAGCAGTGGGAGGATTGGTTTGCACTTTCAAAGTGCACATGATGGTTTGGCTGGCCTTCTTGGGCCGGCCAAACTGTCATGCACACTTGGCATGTTCTCCACCTGGTTGTGCTGAATGGCCGGGTGGAGAACATGCCCAGGCTCCCAGGCACTGTATGAGCGGCCAAACAGACCAATCATGATGCTGCTGATGTAGCGTAGTGGTTGGCTTTGAGACCCTGGGTGCTTTCGGAGCTGCCAGTGTCGAGTGAGGATGATAATGATAATGATATTTATAAAGTGCGCAAATACCAAAAATGGTGTCTCGGCGGTAGAACCATGATCAGAGCCCCAACCAACACCCCTCACTGGAACAAACAGGTTTTCAAGTGTTTTCTAAAGCTCATAAGAGAGCTAGCCTTGGATGGAGGAGAGGTGGCAGAGGCTGCAGCGGTGTTCAAACGTAAGTTTATTTTACTTTATTTTATTTATTTAATCATTCCCCCCCAACACCCCCATTTTAAAGTAGCCGCCACAGTATTTACACTTTGTAAAATCATTTCTCCCAATCTTATTTTTCACATATAAAGGGGTCCTATAGGTTTTTCATGAAAATAATTGTGGTTCATGAGCTATAATTGCTTCCATATGGATTTCTATTTCGGCCTCACCAAATTTCACATTCCGCTTTGTTCACGGACTTCGTCAGCCCACACGCCCTCCCCTCCGCTGACTACATCCTCCTAGGGGACCTCAACTTCCACCTGGAGAACAACAAGGACAGCAACACCGCCGCCCTGCTGGACAACCTCGCAAACCTTGGACTCAAGCAACTGGTCAACACCCCCACCCATTACGCCGGCCACACGCTTGACCCCGTCTTCTCATCCAGCAAGCACATCGCCTTCAGCCACTCCGCCGGACTTCACTGAACCGACCACAGCTGCGTCCACTTCAGCTTCAGAAAAACCACCACCCACCACCACCCGCAACAGGTTCCTCACAGAAGCTGGAGCAAGATCACCGCCGACCAGCTCACCACTTCCCTCAGCCAGAACCCACCTGCCAGCACACCGGACCCCAACGAAGCACCCCGCAACTTCACGCAGTGGCTGACAGCCTGAGCTGAGGACCTCCCACCACTGAAGAACCCCCCAGCAAACCCAGAAGCAAGAAGGCCCCCTGGTTCACCGACGAACTCAAGGACTCCAAGAAGACCTGCCGCACCCTCGAGAAAGCCTGGCTCCTCGACCGGACCACTGACAACATGACCGCCCTCAAACACGCGACCCCCAAGCACCACCAGCTCATCCGCACCACCAAGAAGAAATCACTGAAGGATCAACTGGACAACAAAGCCCACGACAGCAAGGAACTCTTCAGCATCGTCAAGGAGTTCTCCAACCCCAGCACCGGCAACAATGACGTCACCCCTTCACAAGATCTCTGCGACTCCCTCGCCTCGTTCTTCCACTGCAAGATTGCCGACATCCACAACAGCTTCGGCACACCATCCCCGCACCCTACCATCGAACCAACGCACCCCGCCACGACCCTCCGCACCTGGACCGCAGTGACCACCGAAGACACAGCCCGCACCATGAACACCATCCACTCTGGATCTCCGACTGACCCATGCCGCCACCACGTCTTCAACAAGGCCGACTCCACCATCGCACCCCAACTTCGAGACGTCATCAACACCTCCTTCGACACCGTCACCTTCCCGGAGAGCTGGAAGCACGCCGAGCTCAGCGCCCTACTGAAGAAACCAACGGCGGACCCCGACCTCAAAAACTTCCGCCCCATCTCGCTCCTCCCTTTTCCTGCCAAAGTCATCGAGAAGATCGCCAACAGACAGCTTGCCGCCTTCCTCGAGACGAATGGATCCCTCGACCCCTTGCAGTCCGGTTTCAGAGCCAACCACAGCACCGAGACCGCCCTCATCGCAGCCACCGACGACATCCGAGCCCTTCTCGACAACAGGGAAACAGCGGCACTCATTCTCCTGGACCTCTCCGCCGCGTTCGACACTGTCTGCCACCGCACCCTAGTCCAACGCCTCAGCAACACTGGCATCCAAGAGAAGGCATTGAAGTGGATCATCTTGTTCCTCGCTGGAAGAACACAGAGAGTCCGCCTCCCCCCCGTTTTGTTCCGAGGCCACCGAAGTCATTTGCGGCGTCCCGCAAGGATCATCACTCAGCCCCACCCTCTTCAACGTCTACATGAGAGCTCTCGCAGCCATCGCATGCCAACACAACCTCAACATCATCTCCTACGCCGACGACACCCAGCTGATCCTCTACCTCACCAGAGACCCCGACACCCCCAGAACCAGCCTCCACGAAGGGATGAAAGACGTCACCGAGTGGATGAAGATCAGCCGCTTGAAACTGAACTCAGACAAGACGGAAGTCCTCATCCTTGGACCATCACCCTCCGCCTGGGACGACTCCTGGTGGCCCCCAGCCCATGGCACCGCCCCAAAGCCGACAGACCACGCACGCAACCTGGGCTTCATCCTGGCCTCCTCCCTCTCGATGACCAGACAAGTCAATGCCGTCTCCTCTTCTTGCTTTCACACGCTCCGCATGCTCCGCAAGATCTTCCGCTGGATCCCGATCGAAACCAGGAAGACGGTCACCCAGGCCCTCGTCACCAGCCGGCTGGACTACGGATACACCCTCTATGCCGGAACCACAGCCAAGCTACAGAAAAGACTACAACGCATCCAGAACGCCTCAGCCCGACTCATCCTGGACATCCCTCGATGCAGCCACATCTCCAGCCACCTGAGGCACCTGCACTGGCTCCCCGTCAACAAGAGGATCACCTTCAGGCTCCTCACCCACGCACACAAGTCTCTCCACAACCTAGGCCCCAAGTACCTCAACGACCGCCTGACCTTCCACACGCCCACCCGCCAGCTAAGGTCCGCCAGCCTCGCCCTCACACCACGCATCCGAAGAGCCACTGCCGGAGGCAGATCCTTCTCCTACCTGGCGGTCAAGACATGGAACTCCCTCCCTATCCACCTTCGGCTGACCCAGGACCACCTCGCCTTCAGGAGACAACTCAAGACCTGGCTGTTCGAGCAGTAGCGGCCCCCTTCCCCCAAGCGCCTTGAGACCCTTCCGGGTGAGTAGCGCGCTATACAAGTGTTTGATTGATTGATTGATTGAAATTAGCCCTGAAAAGGTTTATACACATTTCACCAGTAACAGCAAAGAGAGTTTAAAGCTTTTTCTGACTACAAAAAGTATTGATGGCATAAACTTTTTCCCCCTTGAGTAAGCCATTAATATGCACACACAACACAGTTGCCTTCTGATATCTCCAAAATAAGGAAGGCACCATTTACCAAAGTCAATACCTCTTCCAGCCACCCACATGGACGTCATTTTGAAGTCTCCAGGGGTCACAGCTGTGACCCCTGGCTTACCCCTTGTGGCTCCTTGCACTGCATTTGCATCAGAGGTGGAAAAATCAATGCCAGAAACAGAGGGCGATTTACAAAAGGGGGTGGTGATGAACAGAGTGTCTGAATTGAGCAGACCACTCTTACCCAGTCCAAAGATCAGGGCTTGATCCATCACCGTTATTTATCTCACTGCCCCATCCCAGCTCAGAACCTGGCTATATGCAAATCAGTCTGTCCCTGGCCCAGTGCATCATGGGAACAGGGCAGACTAAACTACCAAGCCAATTCTTTACCAGAAAGGAGACAAGCTACCGGGGACCGGTTTCTGGCATTTCAGCCTCTTCGGCCCGGCTTGCTTGAATCCTGATGGAGCAGTGAGAAAGGGACTCATGTCTGAGTATACCCTGCCACACCTATAGTGGCCAAAATCGATTTACAAAAGGGGGTGGTGATGAACAGAGTGTCTGAATTGAGCAGACCACTCTTACCCAGTCCAAAGATCAGGGCTTGATCCATCACCGTTATTTATCTCACTGCCCCATCCCAGCTCAGAACCTGGCTATATGCAAATCAGTCTGTCCCTGGCCCAGTGCATCATGGGAACAGGGCAGACTAAACTACCAAGCCAATTCTTTACCAGAAAGGAGACAAGCTACCGGGGACCGGTTTCTGGCATTTCAGCCTCTTCGGCCCGGCTTGCTTGAATCCTGATGGAGCAGTGAGAAAGGGACTCATGTCTGAGTATACCCTGCCACACCTATAGTGGCCAAAATCGATTTACAAAAGGGGGTGGTGATGAACAGAGTGTCTGAATTGAGCAGACCACTCTTACCCAGTCCAAAGATCAGGGCTTGATCCATCACCGTTATTTATCTCACTGCCCCATCCCAGCTCAGAACCTGGCTATATGCAAATCAGTCTGTCCCTGGCCCAGTGCATCATGGGAACAGGGCAGACTAAACTACCAAGCCAATTCTTTACCAGAAAGGAGACAAGCTACCGGGGACCGGTTTCTGGCATTTCCCCGGTAGCTTGTTTCCTTCCCAGTGTAAGAATTGGCTTTTGTAGTTTGGTTTGCCCTGTTCCCATCATGCACTGGGACAGGAACAGACTAATTTGCATACAGCCAGGTTCTGAAACTGGGATGGTGCAGTGAGCTAAAAAACGGTGTTGGATCTAGCCCTGATCTCTTGACTGGGTGAGAATATTCTGTTTAATTCAGAGACTCTGTCCCTCACCACCCCTTGTTGTAAATATTTTTGTCCACCCTAAGCGTGGAAGGGTATGCTCAGATGTGAGTCCCTTGCTCATTGCACCATCAGGATTCAAGCAAGCCGGGCCGAAGAGGCTGAAATGCCAGAAACCGGTCCCCGGTAGCTTGTTTCCTTCCCAGTGTAAGAATTGGCTTTTGTAGTTTGGTTTGCCCTGTTCCCATCATGCACTGGGACAGGAACAGACTAATTTGCATACAGCCAGGTTCTGAAACTGGGATGGTGCAGTGAGCTAAAAAACGGTGTTGGATCTAGCCCTGATCTCTTGACTGGGTGAGAGTATTCTGTTTAATTCAGAGACTCTGTCCCTCACCACCCCTTGTTGTAAATATTTTTGTCCACCCTAAGCGTGGAAGGGTATGCTCAGATGTGAGTCCCTTGCTCATTGCACCATCAGGATTCAAGCAAGCCGGGCCGAAGAGGCTGAAATGCCAGAAACCGGTCCCCGGTAGCTTGTTTCCTTCCCAGTGTAAGAATTGGCTTTTGTAGTTTGGTTTGCCCTGTTCCCATCATGCACTGGGACAGGAACAGACTAATTTGCATACAGCCAGGTTCTGAAACTGGGATGGTGCAGTGAGCTAAAAAACGGTGTTGGATCTAGCCCTGATCTCTTGACTGGGTGAGAGTATTCTGTTTAATTCAGAGACTCTGTCCCTCACCACCCCTTGTTGTAAATATTTTTGTCCACCCTAAGCGTGGAAGGGTATGCTCAGATGTGAGTCCCTTGCTCATTGCACCATCAGGATTCAAGCAAGCCGGGCCGAAGAGGCTGAAATGCCAGAAACCGGTCCCCGGTAGCTTGTTTCCTTCCCAGTGTAAGAATTGGCTTTTGTAGTTTGGTTTGCCCTGTTCCCATCATGCACTGGGACAGGAACAGACTAATTTGCATACAGCCAGGTTCTGAAACTGGGATGGTGCAGTGAGCTAAAAAACGGTGTTGGATCTAGCCCTGATCTCTTGACTGGGTGAGAGTATTCTGTTTAATTCAGAGACTCTGTCCCTCACCACCCCTTCATGTAAATATTTTTGTCCACCCTAAGCGTGGAAGGGTATGCTCAGATGTGAGTCCCTTGCTCATTGCACCATCAGGATTCAAGCAAGCCGGGCCGAAGAGGCTGAAATGCCAGAAACCGGTCCCCGGTAGCTTGTTTCCTTCCCAGTGTAAGAATTGGCTTTTGTAGTTTGGTTTGCCCTGTTCCCATCATGCACTGGGACAGGAACAGACTAATTTGCATACAGCCAGGTTCTGAAACTGGGATGGTGCAGTGAGCTAAAAAACGGTGTTGGATCTAGCCCTGATCTCTTGACTGGGTGAGAGTATTCTGTTTAATTCAGAGACTCTGTCCCTCACCACCCCTTGTTGTAAATAGAAACAGAGGGCAGCATGTCATCATGTTTTATCAACGTTTTTATACCACTAAAAGTGAATATTGATATTCACTATTAGTGTAACAAGTAACCTTGGGTAGTATTTGCGGAATTCAGCTCTTCCTCGCTATTCGAAGCTCCGCGACTAGCAGAGTGGGTTAGATAAATGCCATTCACTGTGATTTTCAGTGCCAGGTGCTTGTCTGCACTGTGCAATCATCGCAAAGAGTACCATGCACAGTGCAAGTGGTTGCTGCTTCCTTTCTGCTGCTCGAGTACATTTTTACTTGAGGGGCAGCTTTCTCAACACGGATGAATGGTTTCTCAACGCGAGCGGTCGCAAGCATACGTGACCACTCGCTATGAGAAATTTGAGCGCCCACGTTGAGAAATCTCACGGGGAGGTTCATTTTCCTTGCTCGCGCTCGCCAACTTGATGTTGACAATTGCGAACGAGGAAAAATCTCGCTGGGAGATTGATTTTCCCTCTCATGCTAGCCAACTTAACGTTGACGAACGTGAGTGAGGAAAAAAACTCTGTTCCGCTATGCAAAGCACAGTTTTTCAGAACTCCACAAGCTCCGTGTAACTTAGACAGCAGAAAACTGCCCAGACTTACCGAAAAGCTGAGACTAACACCTAGAAATTCACCAGCAGATAACCTCACACATACTCCAGAGCCCTTCCTTTCTGGTTATGTTGTACTCCCTATTTCCATATCAGACACCAGGCCAGACTGGCATTCCAAAGCAGCCTTGGCAATTTTCTCAGATCAGCCCCTGGGGAAGCACTGCCTGGCCCCAGGAGGCTGTAAATGCTTGCTTGTTGCTTTTGTTGCTGGGGGCAGATATTGCAGCACTGCTGCAAAACCTACCCCCAGTAACAAAACCGGCCCCACCTCTGCAAAACTGGCCTTCTCCCTTCCAGCCTCCTTGGAAAAAGCCCGGTTCCTGGTACGGTCAGTCCGGCCCTGATCAGACAGCTGGCATCTTAAGGGTTTCCATATATCTTTAGAATGGGATGAGACCAACATTTATATGTTTTTTCAACTTAAACATAATTTTGTGATCCACCCCTCTTATTTCCAGTAGCATTGTTGCTCTATAAGCTGACATTGTCATGTGAATTCTTATTTAGAATAAAACACAGCTCACAAACTGATGCTGCTGAAGTTTTTCTGTGGCTATGTGCAGACCCAAATGGTCTTATAAGACTCTTGAGCGTGGTTATGTTTTCTCTGATTTAGAGCATCCAGTAATTGACATTGTTCTTCTGCGACTTCTCATAGTTTCTTTTAGGTAGTTTGTGACTTTGTGTTTGAGGGTAGCGGAAGTGGTGGTGGAGTGAATGGCCAATTGTTCATTTGTTCATCAGAATGGTGCAACCTGTATGCTTACTAGCAAGACTGCTTGCCAATCTGGTGTTATATTGTGCTGAACTTCATTGTCTACCTTTTCAGTGCCAGCTGTCCCATAGTGCTCATTTTGAATAGCAATATTTGCAACACAATTAAGGTCAGGCTGATTTTTATTTTGCAACTCTTTACTTTGCTCTTTTTTCCCCTTGTCCGAAATCTGCAGAGTCTGAATTAGGTGAATATAACATATTATGTATATGAATAAGGAATGAAGAAAATCCATGCCGAAGGTTAAAAGAACATTTCTGGAGTTGGGGATGAAAAACGAAAAAAAAGAATGTACAAGATTGAACCCCAAATGTTTGTTCCATTTTCATTTTTGTGATGGGCAATACTACTACTGACATCTGCAAACAGCCTACTTTTCACAAATAAGAAATTATGATTGAATTGTATCCCGATTTAGAGATGAGTTTAGAAATAGTCTATTTTTAATGTAAACATAGAGCTATACATAATATATGAACACATGCTCCAAAATCAATTCCTCCTATCCCTTCAAAGCTATCTCCATCCATTAATAGTAAAACTCTTAGTTGCAGACGTGTCAGTGATAATTATTTTGATGAACCCTTACCTGTTCCAAGACTATGGACCTCATTACTATTACGGTGAGACTGCCGCCGAACGGCAAATTACAATGGCAGGCGGTTCCGTGGCAGTCCCTATTCACCAGCCTTTCCATGGTGGTTCACCAGCCAAGGAAAGGCTGGCGGGGATGGACATAAGGGTCCTGTAGCAGGCCCCCTTCATCCTGGGCCATCGTGTGTGGGTGTAGGGGGCACCCATGGTGCCCCTCAATAGTTCCTTGTACGAAGGGACAGGTACCGCAGGGTGCCTGTCACGTAGTACAGTGATGTGTTACACATCCCTTTTTACCCTTATGGCAGGAGCTGCAGCCAGCAGCACCCGCCGCAATGGAAACCCATGACAATGCGCCTGCCATGGTGATGGTTGCGTTGTAATTTGTCCTGTGGAACTCCCAACACTATGTCAGGCGGTTCCCATCTCTGTTAGGGTGGCGGGTGGACGGGAATCTGCCCACCATCTTAATGAGGCCCTATGTTCTTGCTCTTTGGGTACTTGGGTAATTTCTCAGACACACAGCATTTTCAGTCAAGCCAACTTTTTTTCAGATCCTCAGTCTCGCTGGACAGCAGCTACTGCATTTACTCAGTGGTGGAGCATCGCCCCACTGCTCTTTGAGCAGTGCAAAAAAAGAAAATGATAATAACAAGATGTTAATATAATTTTATTTTTCTGTGAAGGACTCAGAGCCTGGTTGGGGCAGGGCTAGGCTGGCAAGAGCAGTGGGAGGATTGGTTTGCACTTTCAAAGTGCACATGACGGTTTGGCTGGCCTTCTTGGGGCAGCCAAACTGTCATGCACACTTAGCATGTTCTCCACCTGGTTGTGCTGAATGGCCAATTGGAGAACATGCCCAGGCTCCCAGGCACTGTATGAGCGGCCAAACAGACCAATCATGATGCTGCTGATGTAGCGTAGTGGTTGGCTTTGAGACCCTGGGTGCTTTCGGAGCTGCCAGTGTCGAGTGAGGATGATAAGGATAATGATATTTATAAAGTGCGCAAATACCAAAAATGGTGTCTCGGCGGTAGAACCATGATCAGAACCCCAACCAACACCCCTCACTGGAACAACCAGGTTTTCAAGTGTTTTCTAAAGCTCATAAGAGAGCTAGCCTTGGATGGAGGAGAGGTGGCAGAGGCTGCAGCGGTGTTCAAAGGTAAGGATATTTTACTTTATTTTATTTATTTAATCATTCCCCCCCAACACCCCCATTCTAAAGTAGCCGCCACAGTATTTACATTTTGTAAAATCATTTCTCCCAATCTTACTTTTCACATATAAAGGGGTCCTATGGGTTTTTCATCAAAATAATTGTGGTTCATGTGCTATAATTTCTTCCATATGGATTTCTATTTCGGCCTCACCAAATTTCACATTCCGCTTTGTAAACAATATTATGAACTGCTCAGGGTAGGCAGCATTTTTCCATTCCTTAACCATTTTGCGTTCCTTTGGTAATGAAGTGAATACATGACTGGCCTACACAAATAATGTTTAAAATACCACAATAATTAACAATAAAGATTTCACTGTCTAAAGACAGAAGCATTCAGTGAAGTCAGAAATGAGGATCACGGTTCTGTCCAAGGGCCTTAACCCGAGTTTGGCGGTCCAGTAACCTCCAAATCCGGAGTGGCGCAAAGGTGGCGGTGCGGACCGACGGCCCGACTACTCAATTACAACTTTGGTCGTCGAACAGCAACAACCACCAGGGATCCGCAATGGTCTTGAGGCCTCAATATGCTTGGCACTGTTAAGCATATTACAAGTTTCTTTACTGCGACCTTAACCACAATGGTGAGCCTGTATTGAAAAGGGTGGTGATGAGGAAACATAGGGGTCACCAAGCCTATAGAAAGCATGCAGGGTCACCTGGTGTCCCCCCAGTCTCCATGCACTCCCTTTCACAGTCCACAGTCCATGCTATGCAGAAGTGGGCTTTAATGATCCCATTAGAGTGTGTTTTTGAAAACCACTGCCATGGGAATGCCAAAGAACCCACCACCATACTACAAGGAAACGTGTAATCTGGCAGGCAGAAGTAGGCCCTGTTTGGCGGTGTGTGTGCGGGGCTGTGGCAATGCGCTCTGCTCCCACACCGCCAAACTTGTAATCGGGTGCCAATATATGCAAGGAGAAAGTTTCAGAAGAATACTAATAGAGAAAGAGCATACATGTTTGCTGGAGCGAGAGACTGCATTAAAAAGTGGACTGCGGAGGAGTATGGGATCAAGTGAGAAGGCCAGAAATCACTAAGGTTTTTATAGTCCTTTTCAATGGCCAGAAATCACTAAGGATTTTACAGTCCTTTTCAATGTTTAATATACATGGTAACTCTTTCAAATGGTTTTAGATTTTCATCTCTAATGATTCTCAGCAAAATTGAAGCTATAATTCATATATGTTACTATATAATTTAATCTATGGGTATATATTATGCTTATACACACACACACAAACACACGGCACATATGCAGATATATAGATATATATACATACATATATTACACAGTAGCAGTAGCGGGAGTCAGAGTTTCCATAGGAAGATATTTTTTTTGTTTTGCTAATAACATTTGCTCCTTTTGACAATGCATCACAACTTAATTTTTGAAGAAAAACAAATCACACACTCAGATCCTTCCTGGAAAGCTTTGGGGTGATTCCTCAAGAGGCCAAGAAAAAGGGGGTCACAAAACACGATTTTCCTGGATGCATGGTCTTGTGATCGGGAAACAAACCTATTTGACATAATAGTATAAATAATGAAGCACTATTGTGCTGATTATAAACATAACCCCAATTTTCCATATGATTAAAGATGGCACATTTTGTGTACTTCTGAGCATAACTTGAAACTAAATTGATAAGTGCCTCTGGTCACACTCTTGTGGTTTAAACCTAATGGATTGTAGACTTAGAGATGGTAGTTCTCTATTTATTGACTAATGATAGTGTTATTTTTTTTGTTAAAACTCCATCAATTCTAAACATCAAGTCTTCCCTCGCCATGACAACATTACTAGGCAAACTTTATAAACTAAAGCAAGGGCAGTATTTGCTTTGAATGTTGGAGAACTCCCCCTTCTTAAGCTGAAGCGTCAGCATACACACTTGGGAACCTCCTTGTGGCCCTTTGGTTTGCATAATTAGTGATAATATGTTTTAATATAGTTTGTCAATTTTTAGATGTTTTTAAATGTACCTTTATAGTTTATTTGTATTTTTAGTGTTGTAGCGGGTTGTGAAGTTTATACGGATGCAGGATGGGAAGTAAATTAATTATAACTAATTATTAATAATAGTTAATTGATAATTACTTGTGTTAATTGTGTGATTTTTTTAATTACCTTAAGTTTTAGGTGGGGTTTGTAGGGATATAGGGTGGGAAATTATTTAATTATAATGTATTTTCTCTTTTTTATTATTATTAATTATGTAATTGAAAATGGATTATGTAAATTGCAATTAATGTAATTAATTTTTAATATGTTGGTGAATATTGTGGTTTTGCAGGGAAATACGTTTTAATAATGTATCATTAAGGTTAATTATTAAAAACTATTTATATAATAATATATTAGATTGTGCAATTAAGAACATTTTTAAGTTATATATGAGGTGAGGGTTGTGTTTATAGGGGTAAAGGGTTGGAAGTTATATAAATATAGCATAATTTTGTATTAATTGTCAATTGTTTAATGTGATGTCTGTAACAAAAACATTTTTATAAATATATTAGGTATATTTTTTATGATGTTTTTTTTTTGTTTGTGTTTTTTTATTGAGATTTTGCCAAAAACAAGCCCCCGAAGAGGGGTAATACATTACATGTATACCAATTTTCCACACATTTGGGGGACGCATAGCAATTAAAGAAGTTACAAAACAGTGTTCTTCTGTTACAGTCAGTCCGAACCTCTGCGAGATGTCCGATATTCGGGGCCCCTTGGATTTATAAAATGGGAAGTGGGGTGCATGATTGCAAAGTTTACGGTATCCTGGTCATGGGATTGCGTGCAGGTGTAGGTGACTGTATATATCGTTCCCGTGTGAGTTATTGCAGATATGCAGCCTTGTGATGGCCACCAACTAAGGAATGTGTGCTGGTTTTGGATCTTCCGGCTAGCAACTAAAACCTTGGAACCATAAGGGGAATTTTTCCTGGTGTGGCTAGACAGTCTAATCGTGTATGGTGGGGCGGATGGGAGCACGGAGCTCCGTCTGCGGAGGGTGTCTTGGCCAGTGGGCCGAGACCGGAGCCAAACGGGGGGAGGGGGGAAAGGAGGGCCTGCTGCGAGGGGAGGCTCCCAGGCAGGGGGCGCATGCAGGGGGGGGGGGCGCAACCTGCCCAGGGCGGCGGGCATCAGATTCCAGAGGGGGCTAATGGGCAGCCTGGTTCGCCTAGTGCGTGGAGGCTTATGTGTCAGGTGGCTGAGTGGGGTGTCTCGGAGAGACCTGGGTGTGAGGGGAGATGGGTCTGGAACATCTGCTGGGGTAGTTTCTTTTGTAAAGCGTATGAGCATCTGCGCCCATTCTAGGGATATGGGATTCTTCCGCATTCCCCTCGCCTCCTCAGCTGCTCCCCACTTGTTTACCGCTCCTATCCAAGCTGCCTCTGGGGGACCCGTAGGGGTCCTCCAAATTATGGCGATGGCCTTCTTTGCCAACAGTAGGGCCAAGGAAGCAAACTTCCACTGCAGTTTCTCCGATTTCCTTCTGTTGAATATCCCCAGTGCACAAACTTCCCAGGAGTTTATTTGCAGTAGTTTAACTAGTTCCAGGAGGACTCGTTGGATTGTGGCCCAGTATTGGTGAAGGGAGGGGCAGTCCCAGACATATGTTTGAAGGTTGCAGCTGGCAGGCTGCAATGCGGGCAATGAAAATGTGTGTCCGGGTAGAAGCGTTGGAGTCTGTCTGCCGTAAGATAGGCCCAGTGGAGAACATTGAACTGTATGTTCTTAAATCGCGCGTTCCTGGACACTTTTTTGGTGTATTCCAGAGCGCGTTTCCATTCAGTATCGTGGAACACTCTGCCTGCATCATCCTCCCAAGAGTGTCGCAAGGTGTCCAGGGGGGCGCTAGTAAGTTCCCTGATAGCCTTGTAGTGCCACGTTATTAGGTGTCTGACGGCTCCCATACGAAGTATTGTGTGGAGCACTGGATGCGTGGGTGGCTCCCCTTCTCTGAGATCCAAGAATGGTCGTGTATCCACTAGGAGTTGTCTGTACGTAAGGAATTGGCCATGTGGGAGGTCATACCATTCGGTCAACTCTTCATAAGTGCGCAGTTGTCCGTTTTGGAATAGCGCCTCCATCTCCGTCACATTGTGATCGGTCTATGTTTGTAATCTCCTGATGGTGTAGTGGCGATCTCCCCGCTGGAGGACCACTAGCGGTAGCAGTGGGGAGTAGAGCGGCTTGTTTCTCGACAGTCAGTGAATTCTCATCATACACTTGCGTGCTACAGATACCTGGAGTGGGTAGGTTCGGGACGGCTTGGTGCCCGGAAGGAGCAGACGTCTGATGGCCGGGAGAGGTATCATGCCCGTCGCCGTTGTAGTTTCCACCACATTTCGTTCCGCTGTCCAATAGGACAACCACTGGAGCTGTGCTGCCAGGAAATAGGCTTTAAATGATGAAGCTCCGAGGCCTCCCTCCATGGTGGGTAACTGTAATTTACTGAGAGCCACTCTGTGTCGGTCGTTCCCCCAAATAAGAGTTGCGAGCAAGGTATCCAGTTCCCTAAAAAAGGATCTGGGCGGGATCACCGGGAGATTGGTAAAGTGATAGAGGAGTCTGGGCTCCATTACCATTTTCGCCAAGGCTACTCGGCCGGTGGGTGCCAAGGGCAGAGTCTTCCAGAAGGCCACCGCCGACCGCAGACCAGCGAGAGCCGTTCGGTGGTTACCGTCATACAGGTCTGTTGGAGATTGGTACAGGCACACCCCCAGGTATCGTGGGGCCGCCCCGTTCCAGTGTAACAGTTGGGTGCCTAGTGTCACAGTGTGTGGTGATAGATGTGGACCGAGCGGGTATACAGTCAATTTCTCCCAGTTTATCTTAAGCCCTGAGAAATCGCCGAAGGTTTGCAGAGTATCCCAGATATATATATATATATATATATATGAGTTTTTTGTTTTTAAATAAGTTCAAAATGAATATATAATTTTAAATGATTGAAATATATTTATTGTACACAATATCACTGTTTAATGTTAATATACTTAATGGTTACTATTTTCAACTACGTTTATATTAAAAAACTATATTTTTGTGTCCGATATTAATGTATAACAATATATTTTCCCCAATACTTCTGTTATTTACATTCGAAGTATAGGATAATGATATTTTTGTGATCAATATTTTTGACACACTATTTGTGTCTCGTGATATTTGTGGTTTCGATATTTTGTCAGTGAACCCTGACAGGGGCACATACATGCCATTGTAATGCTACTAAAATGTCTTAGGTAACTAGATGATCTACAATATTCTTCTCAGGCAGCAGAGGAGGGGAATCATTAACATTCATGGATTTTTGAATGTGGCTGTTATGAGCCAGATATAGAGACATTGCTAAAGCTTGTTAATACTTTTCACTTGTTGTGTTTTAGAGCACAAAAATGAACAGTCACAGCAAGGGAATACTTACTCATTGCAAGGGCACTGAAGAACCTAGACCAATATTTTTAGCAACTACATTATTTGAGACATACAATATATCCCTTAGTTGGGAATGATAAAACATAACCTTAAACTTCTGAAACCTGCCACCGGCCTCCAGTATGCGGATAACATGCTATATAGATATACCGTTACATTCGAGGGCAGAGTAGAGGCTGGTAGACTTACCTCTTTTCACAGTCACTTGTCTCAGTCATAGAGTTCCAAGATGAAATCCTAAAAGCAGCTTTAATTGCAGAGCCTAGTATCTGTCTGCTGCTGCTGTGCAGTGTGTGTCGGTATCCCCATTTCTCCAGGGCTGAACAGGGTAAATCAACCTTGGTATTTGGAATGTGCTTGATGGTCACAGGATGTGGTGGGGACTCACCTCCTCACCTTTCTTCTGCACACTGACTAGGCACCTATTGCTTCCTCTGGTAGTCACAAGGTCTGTCTGGCCGTGGTGAATGATAGTGCAATGCTGGCCACCTCTTCTCAGCAGCTGGAAGGCAGTATGGTACTGTCAAACCTCCCACAACCGGGCCATCCTGAGGTGAACACAGTAGTGTTGGTTGGGCGATTCCCTCACCTCGTTCGGTGAGCTGCACAGCTTGGTAGTCTGTCTGTCCCTTTTGAAGCTGAAGTGTTGTGTCCTTGTCACTGTCTCCCCATTCCCTCAAGGCTGTGATGCTGTGTTTACCTGACAGTACTTCACAAGCTGGTGGCCAGGACTGAATGGGGTGGTGTGGATGAGCCTTTCCCCTACCTTATCAGCCCTTTTTTTAGGTCACTAATTAACCTGTTAGTTCACTCATTGTTGAAGGATTTGAGGAACAGAGATTTAATCAGTACCAAATGTGGTCACCTACGGCACCCCATCCCAAGTCTAGCGGTATTAAATCGTTGTAAACCCCTTTGTATATGCGTGCTGAAATATGGGGGCTTTGGTAGCACACAATACTATGTACAGTACTCACTCTCCCCTGTTTCTGGTGTATAGCTAGCCATAGCCATGTGGCCTGCCCCTGTGGACAGCTGTTTAAGAGAGGTTTCTACTAGTTGTAGACCTGCGTAGAGTATATGTATAGTCAGACCCCCCAGGATATTGAGTCATAGATGTGCAAATTTAGCGGCACAAAAATGGAAATTTAGCGGCATTATAGCGGCACTTTATTTTACTCATAATCATTCCTTTTCAGCCTTAAATCAATGTAAACTGATTTAGCAAGGTATTCCACTGTGAAACTGGCAAGTTTAAAGTGTTTGCTGCTCTACAGAAGCACAGCTCCAATTTGCACCTCGTGAGAGGGAGCCCCATTTCTCCCTAGGGTTTTCTAGCACCCATGTATGCACCCCTGCCGGGGCACAGCTACCTCCTCGACCCATCCATTTTAAAAAACAGTCATTTCTATCACCCTTTTTAACATTGAAAATATATTGATAACACCAATATGACCCATACAGGAAGTCCTGCTTTGCTGCTTGAGCGCTTTACTACAAAGTAATGCAGCAAATTAAGTGTGACAATTTAAGCGACACTTTGTGAGTGGACAAAGGCAAGGAAATTCATTAAAAAACCAATCCTCTTTTCCGAAACCCAATGGTCTAAAAGGGACATTAAAATATCCCCAGCAGTTCTGTAGCACTGCTGCTGGGTACATAGCTGCCAAGGTTTCAGATTGCTTATGTGTGACATTTTCATAAATTCAGTGTAAATATGAGTGACATTCACTGACTATGACTGACATTTTCTCCTGAACAAAATCAAGCAATGAAGTCTAGGGAAACAGATAAATATCAGAAATTACCGCCATTTGAGCAATTAGAAACCCTAAGAATGTATTGAAACTGCAGCAAAGTACCAGAAATGGAAGGACACTAGCCAAGTGCCTTTGTAACCTGATTCACATACTTTGCTGAAGGCATAACAATCCTCTGCCCTATTTTATCATGAAAAACGCTGATCTTGCAATAGCAGGAGCATTATTCAGCAGCGCCGAAGTGGTTAACTTCCAGAGTTTTTTCATTATTATTCCCTGGGATTTACTGGCCACACAAAGACCTCTGCAGCAGGTGTGTTAACCCCAAAAGATAATTTAATATCCAGACTTTGCAACCAAGTGAACAGAACAGATTTACAACCACATTTCTTCTTGTTGCCAATTTAATTGTTGCAGAGTTTTTTTTTTAATGTATAAGTTGAGGCCTAGATTTTGTGTCTGGGTTGCGTCACTTTTTTGGCAAAAACTCAATGCAAAATCTCCTAGCGCGCTTACATGTGCTTTTGATAGACCTGCTCAACATGTGTGAGGTCTGAAGATCTGATGTCACTTGTGATATCACTTCCTGCGAAGTCATGGGCTGTATGATGCCACACATCATGTCACTTGCATACTGCCCAACTTAGTTGGTACCACACTTCTATTTTTTAGGACTTATGTCCTGGAGCAAGTATACAAAACATGTAAATGGACCCACAATTCCTACAATTTAAAAATCGAGCACTTGATCCATTATATGATCTAGAAAGCATGTAATGCACGGGAGGCACCGAGTCAGCCTGACATGCTTGGACGTCTTGCATACTCGAACTCTCAACCTCATGCATGAAAGGCGGGGACTGCTGCTCAGCTAGCTCCAACTAGTCAAAAATCGCTCTCTTCTGAATAACCGATAGGAGATAACCATTTCTTTTCCGCTAGGCGGCTGCTATTGTAATGGTAATGAAACCATGCATTCCCTTCTGTTCTTTTGCCGAGCTGACGTTTTCATAACACGACGCTGCTTATACCTCTACTCCTTTAAAACAACACTGTATTTGAGAGAAGTACTTGCGGTGAGCCAGCAAAGTTAAATGTTAAAAGAAGCTTGCAAAGCCTGTCTTAACTCCGCTTTGCAGTTTATAAGTAAAGTACAGTGCTTCGATAATATTATTCTTTCCTCGTCTACCAGTTCACAGTTGCAAGTTAGATTCACCCAAAGCACAATTTTGTTTTTTAAATACCCCGGTGCTTCAGCCTCTCTTCGAGCCCCCCTCAGCTGCCGTGCCCCAGCCCCGCCAGCTCCCACAGTTCCAGCCCCGGGCTCCGTCTGCTAGGACTGCCTGCTCCCGTAACAAGTTCCCGAAGTTTGCTGGGCTCGCCTGCATAACATAAAAAGCCTTACTTCGGAGTGTTTGCCATTTTTAAAACTATTCACTGTACAGTACTACCTACAGAGAAAAGCACATTCCCGGAGCTGAAGAATAAAGCACGCCGCTCTCTAAGACTTGTGTTGTTTGATCTCCAGGATAGCTAAAGGCTTGGATCTTGGCCAGGAGGAAGCAGGTATTGGACGGCTGGACGGCGGCACGTAGTGACGTGTGCGCCCACAGCCAATGAAAGAGCATTGTTTGTTTTGTTGACACTTTTTTGTAAATATCGCGGCAATAATTGTAAATATAGCGGCCATCGCGGTAATCGGCTGATTTCGCGATTTTTTCGTGAATCGCGAAATCGCAAAATGCTGGAGGGTCTGTATAGTAGACCCTGTTCGACTAAACCAAGGATCAAAAATGCTAACGTAGACTTGACATTCCGCCTGCAGATGAAAAGGCCTCTTTTTTAATCTCCCACCTACACTGTAGACCATAGACAAGACACATCCTGATTTCAGCTCACTCAGGAAGTGGGGGGAGGAGTTGCCCCATGACCTTATTTTCACCTTGAAATGTGCCCCTCAGTGCGGCTCTGCATTATGTGATGGTGGCCAGAACAGGGTGCTGCCTCACCAGAGGCGAACATAAGGTGAATTTCTGCAATGGTGCCTTATTTACATTTGTACTTTGATCTGCTGGTTGTTTGGACTGGGTGCGGTTTGACTACCCCCATTGTCTTCCTTAGCCCTGAACCCCACCAAGAATCTGTACCTGCCACTTGTGCTTTCTTTAAAGATTCAATAACGCTGGTGTGTCATGTGGAGCCATTACCTGCCTCTGATCGTCCCATAATGGTAGAACATTCCAGGTTTTTGCAGGAGAAATACCGTCTATGAGAACGTTGTGGAGTGCCCCAAGGCTTCTCACTGAGCCCCACTCTACTTAACATATACATGAGACCACTTGCTTAGATTATCTTGCCATATGGGATTAAAATTGTCATGTATGCTGATGATACCCATTTGGAAGTAGCCCTTAACCATCTCCAGAATTCTCCATCTGACCTGGGATCCTGTCTTGAGAAGGATGGATACAACACTCCTGCCTCAGCCTCAATGGAGAAAATACTGAAATAATGCTCCTGGGCAACCCGCTTAACATTGACCTTACACATGCCTTGGACCTGTCCAGACCCATAAGTCCAAGATTATGAGTCCAGGCGTCTGGCTGGACACAATATTCAAATTTGACCAGCAAGCAGTGGAAATACCAGTAGCCTGTTATGGTATTCTTAGACTGCTGCTGAAAGTTCTACCTCTACTTCCCATGGGGGCTAGGAGAACTATGGTTCAAGGCTTGGTCCTCTCTCGTTTGGACTACAGCAACTCCGTGTATCTGGAAGCACCTAAATCCACAATAAGGAAACTTCAAGCTGTTCAGAACTGCGCCACTCTGCTTTTTGCATTCCGAAAACTCAGTCTGCTAAGCCAGGTCTGAAGACTTTACACTGGCTGCCCATCATGGAGAGAATAACATTTAAATTACTGTTCATAACCCATAAGAATCTTTGGGGGAAAGGCCCCCCCAATCAATGGCTGTCTCATCACCTTCTACCGTCCCAGCAAACTCCTTCTCTCTGCTAATCTGAACTTAGCCGCTATCTA
The DNA here is from genome assembly GCF_964263255.1 of Lissotriton vulgaris. Taxonomy (NCBI): domain Eukaryota; kingdom Metazoa; phylum Chordata; class Amphibia; order Caudata; family Salamandridae; genus Lissotriton; species Lissotriton vulgaris. The sequence continues at coordinate 310,168,917 of NC_141698.1, forward strand.
TAAAATGAGAAGGAAGAGGAGTGGGGGTAGTTCCTTCTCCCACAACCCAGCTAGACTTTGGAACACCCTTCCCCTTTGCTCAGAGACCCACCATCTCCCTTTTCTGAAAGCTTCTTAAAACCTGGCTGTTTCATAATACCACTCTGTGAGTTGTCAAATCTTTTCCCTGTTTTACTGCTAGCGTCGGGATGCCTTAGGGTAGCTATTCGCTTAATACAGGTTTGTAAATAATAATAATAATTTCAGCCCATGCTGGAACAATTTTTGAAACCCCAACTTCTGAAGAAGGATAGGATCCAAGATTGGGCCCCCTATGCTGCCATCATTCAACCTAGTGGATTTGGGGAATATCAGGTACATTCTGAAAGCTATTCATGACGTGCACATGTCTGATTTAAGAACTGTAGTATTTTAGTAGATGTTGGATTCCTGAACAGTAACCAGTGGAAGGTTTCTGACTTCTGGGGATTAAACTGAGGCTGGATGTTACAAATCACAAACTTCAGATGGATGATCTCCAACATTAAATCACATATCTGAATTCAAATCAGATGATGTGGAAGGCAATAGCTGATGGAATGAAATTGTGTTGCTGGAACCACCTGAGCTGGTAGAGGGCCTCAGCATTAAATGTTCCCTTGAGGACTGGCTTACCATGAAGGTGAAAGCAAAGGGAGCAGACCCATACAGATCTCTTGTTCTTAGCCCAAAGAACCCAGATATGATACTACAGGCACTGCAAAATCAGTACAACAAATGGTAAGACAGAATGCTCCCCTACAATATAATAACCCAATAATAATGAGCGTTCCTGATAAACAGCCTATGAAGCACCAAAACAAATTGTTTAATTCAGCAATAAAGGAGCTGCAGGTTTTCTTTCTGGAGTACTTGTTTCATGATCAGGGCATGCCTAAAGTGGTGGCCTATAGCAATGTGCTTTACTTCATTGACTCAAAGGTAGGATGACACTGGGATAAAACCTGGGCAGAAGCCTTCAGGTATTGAAGTACCTCAATAGATTCACACAAAAGGATACCGATTTTTTTTTAGGACTAAAAGTCACTCCACAAAACATTATTCTAATGAAAAAGATAAATAACTGGTGACGCTGGGAATGAATAAGAGGCATTTGATGGGTACTATGGGTGTCATTTATGATAATGGTCTGTACTTCTTTTGGGGTAGGGTGGGGAGTTCTTTCTAAGGGATTTGACTGCAATTTAACATGTCCACAAGTCAAGCATGACTGAACGATGTGAACTTAAGATACAGAACTTTTAGGAAAGAGATCCAAACATCTTGACCTGATGGAAAGGGTATGATGCTTATACATTTGTACACTTCCAGGCTACACCAGGAAGGCTAGGAATCTTCTTGATTAGCTTCTTTTTGAGCTTCTTTGGAGACCAACACAAGAGCTGACGGCTCTGAGGCTGGATGGTGGCTGCCTTTTCCACTCACAGAACCTGCACAATCAACCCTGTTTTCTGCACCCTGATCAGATTGTTCAGTGTCTGCTGAATGCACACTTTCCACAAACATCAGATGACCACAGGGAGTCTCTGTTAATCTGATTACAGTGAAGGATATCAAGCGGCTTTTAAATCACCAGCTTAGGTGAGCTCAGTGTGGAGTTTTTCAATGCTTAAAAAGGGTTGTAAATGTCCAAGATTTCTTGTTTATGTAAACTTTCCCCGCTAATATGAGAAACATTCCTATCCATGTCGAAAGTGTTTATCATGGGACACGCCAGGTTGCATAAGAACCTCTGAGACAATTCATCACACCGCTCACTTGTAATTCTGAAACTGGCATACAAGTTCACTAAACTGCTATCGACTTCCTTGAGAATGAGTGTTCTAACCTTTCTGGTACACCCAAATGAGATTTGTTTTATCTTGAATGCGGACATTTACAATCCACGTAGTAATTAGCCAGGCGAGAGAATTCTTTGGAAGGCAGGGTGTCTGACAACCTCCCGGCCATATTTATTAAAATATGAAAACAAATAAAAATGATAAAATAAACCTTATTTACATAATTATTAAAATGCAAAATCCAGACATTAGATTTACAGCAAAGTAGACCGGTATGAAGGGTTAACCTTAACAAATGTCTAATACAGCGTGTTCCTAACCGAATCTAACATCCTACATATCAATTTTGCATTTTAATATTTTTCTGGGCCTACGGCAAGGTCATTAACCGGTGTCAGATCCTTTTCCAGCTGCGCCCTCACGTCTGAGTGCGCATGCGCAACAAGGGCCCGGTTACCGGGGGAGTTCGTCCCTCTCCCGGTTACCCTCGTGCGCACCTTGAACTCCATTTAACCAAAAAGGAGGGCCCTTTCACTCGCACCATTTGATGACGTCATAGTGAATGTGCGGGGTGGCTACGAGCCCGAGGAAAGCGTGACTCCCTCCCCCGCACCGTTCCAAGCAAGCGAATATCCTGCCCCTGAAATTCTAGGAGAGACCAGTGGCCCCTCCCCCTGGGCAACCCCATTCGTAAATGGTGTCGCCCCCTAAGGACCTTGAATTGCTGCTCACCGATTATGACCTTACTTCCACAGGCCAGCATAGTTGACCGACTATCTGGCCCCCCCCCCACCCCTCCCACTCTGAAAGGTCATCCCTACCTCGCGAAAACCCTCTAACCATGCTAAAACTATCCTTTGTCAGTAGCTCATTGCCGGTCTCAATCCGGTGGTCCCCATCCCGCAATATAAATGGTGCCCCCAGTTTAACCAAATCGTTTCCAGCCACGTGTCAGATAAGGACTAGGGGCGGTGTGGTGTGACTATCAAGTAATTATCACTTCCTACTCTGGATGGACAGACACCACCTCAGGAATCCCTGCAGTCGCTGTGACCAGGCGTATCTCTGCCCTAGACGTGTAAACCCAACCTACTTCAGTATCCTGTTCAAGATGCAAGTGTCAGTTTGCCAGAAAGTTAGTAGCCCAAAATAGGAACGCACATGCCACTAACCTTTGTCTTTCTAGCCAGCTGGGACCACAGCTTGAAGAGGAGCCTCCCAGTTCCCCCATGCACCAACTCCCCCAACGTGATGAACACAATTAGGACAGGTCGCACTCCGGGGGAAAAGGGAAGGGGACAAAATAAGAAAGAACACTGCTGATAAAGCACCCCTCTCGGGCAGGTCTAAGGTGTGATTCTTCTTAACACAGGGCAGCTATTGAGACAAAAAGAAGAGCTTGTTTACCAGAACAATTAGGCTGACTCATACACATTAGCCAAGACTAGTGCTATAAATCACTTACTAGATGCTCAGCAATGTTTGGGCTTTAATCCGCCCCACAATAACATGGGCTGTTGCACGAATACCCAGCAACAATCTTCAGCTGTTGAATTCAGAGCTCTAGTATAGCAGCCTTATCAGAGAAAGGCTTCGTGATCTGGAAGTCTCGGGATAGTTTCCTGGGGGGGGGGGGGGGGGGGGGGAGTAACTTGTAGTTAAAGTCACTACAGATAGAAAATGCTGAGTAGGGAATTCCTCACGTGAAAGTATGGCGCCAAAGAAAGCAACATGAAAAGAGCATATGAAATGAGCAGTCTTGATAGCACAGCTGCGCTATCTAATATACTAGATCCTACCTCGCACAGGAAAGAGTCCGCAGGAACTCCGGGGTCGTCCTCACCAGTGAGAAGGAAAGCGTCCACAGAACTCTGGCGTCCGCTGAAGGTCTCTGTAGTACACAACAGGCTCAGTCAAGGGAACAGGAAGGATTGACAAGCACCCACCCCTTCCTGGCGCTTAAGTACCAACAGCCGTTTGTGATCTCCGGACCGCCAGAGCCCAGGGTGTTCTGGGATATGTAGTGCAGCGGTTTTCACGATACCCTGCCCTGCAAGGAAATTTGCTGCTTGAAATCGCTACAGAGCCCCCTCTCAAGGACTGCAGACTCGGTGGTCGACCGGGCTTTCCCGGATGGGTCTGATAGCCACACCTTATTTTTTTTTTGTGTTCTATAATATATATAATATATATATTTTTTTTAAGTTTCAAAACCTTTACTCGCAATTAATACATTTTACATAGCTCAACGCCTACAACCAAGAATATCTTTGGCCGGCAGCTCTTTCAATGCAACATTTGTAAGACTCATCATTGATGCATAGCAAATATATGTTATACACAGCAAGCCGCCTACAACCGCATCCGGCCGGCCGCGTTTCAAAATTATTTACCATAGCATGTCCATAGGTTGGGACAGGAGTGCAATCGCCCAACTGTGCTGGTTAAGAGCTATAACCTCATATCAACCAAGCTAGGAGGAGGTGCCCCTATTAACCGCCCCACCGCTTAGTAAGCAGGACCAAGAAAGTCTGGCGCAGACGTGTTTTATTCATGGTGGCAATTTTACGTATAGCAGTACACAACTTTAACCGTGAACAACGTAGGTCGCAACAACCTTGTCTATCCTGAATTAATATAGCATGTAATAGTCCTTACAATAACAGGCATATAATGGGAGGACATATTCTGGCCGAACATCTCAGGGGTGCAGCACAACTGGCCACCTGCAGGGTGATAGCCTGGTATTAGAGGGGAGTCTCTAGTGGAAGCATGCAAGGACAAACCCCACCTGGGTGTCCAGTCTTTTGAGGTGAGGCATTGGTGATGGGGGGGGGGGGGGTGGGAGTAAGCGGGTGTGAGTGGGCGGGGGAAGATGAGTGGGGGAGGGAGGTGGTGGGTGGGGATGTGGAACTGTACAGGAGCGGAGAGATGTGGGCAGGGTTAGGTGGATCTGGGGGGGAAATCTGACGTGTTCCCTCTGCACTAGTGAACTAGACCATATTTCAGTGCAGGGACTACGCACATACCCATTCATGGCACGTCCACTGCCGGGGTGGGGGGAAGTCGCTCTAGTTCTATTCCAGTGGATGAAGGGTTCCCAAATGTCACGGGGTCTGGATGCAGCCGGCATCAGCTCCCAATATGTGCCCAGTTGTGTGTGACCATATGTGACCGCTGTCAGCCAAGCATCAAATGTCGGCAGTTTCTTCCATCCCCATCTTAGAGCAAACTGTTGCCTCGCAAAGAGCAGTAGCAGAGCATGTAGTTTCCTGCTGCCAGGCACTTTCCACTACCAAACCAAACAGACCCAGATGTGGAGATGGGGGGGGGGGTCCAGTCTACCAACAATTTGGTTAACTGCATCGAATATTTCCCACCAGTAACTAGTTAGTTTGTGGCAATTCCAGGCCATATGTAAGAAGGTAGCATTATCATGCCCACATCTCCAGCATCTAGCGTCATCTCATCTATCCTATGGAGACTCAGGGGGGTGGGATAGTAGCGATGTAGCAATTTAAAATGCACTACCCTTAACTTTTAGTTAGGGGACAGTTCCAAAAGTTGCTTGCAGCAGAACGACCACTGGTCGTCAGTTAAGGGAGGATGTATCTCCTCATTCCAGAGGATCAGGGATTTGGGTGTAACTATTGGGGCTTGCTCCTGCATCTCAGTGTATAACCTGGTCACCAGCTTCTTGAGCCGGTGGTATGTAAACAGTTCACCAAACGAGGTTGTCGCTTCTCCCTCCGCTGGTCACTGGTCTCTAAACTTACCATCCGGGTGTAAATCTGCGAAAATGTGCATCTGGGTGCCACCGAGGACCATTTGTCCCCCGCAGTGTTCTTGACAAGCCAGCATAGGGTTGTTTTTCACAGAGGTATTGCAGGCGCAATCAGCAAAGGCAGCCGTGCGTGTCTCTGCAGTTCTCGCCATGCCCAGCGCAGCGTATTTGCCGTGTCCACATCAGTCTTTGGGCGTGGACGCTTCTGGTAAAGGGCAACCTCCAGAGACAATGGCGATATTGAATCCGCTTCCACCGCCACATGCAGTTGATACGGAGTGAGGTACACCCAGAAATGCAAAAAGTGAGCTTGCGCACAAAGGGTATAGAGGTGCATATCTGGAGCAGCCAATCCTCCCTGTTTAAGCGGCAAGGTCAGTAAGGCCCAAGACACCCGGACCTGGCCGCCTGCCCACACCAGATTAAGCAAGTGGGATCTAAGACATCTAAAGAAGTGGGCAGTAAGCGGTATAGGAATGTTGGTAAACAGGTAAAGACATTTTGGCAAGATTACCATTTTGGACAGAGCCACTCTACCAGCTATAGACAGTGGCAGTTTGGACTATATCGCTACTTTAGTTTCGAGCCAGTCAATTGCTCGCCCAAAGTTTAGCATCCAGATATCCTGGAGATTGCGACTCACCCACATTCCCAAGTACTTGACCTCATCTGCATTCCAGCGCAGCGGGAACTCTAACTTCACCTCGGGAGTGGTATTCTTCAACGGGAATACTACCGATTTAGACCAGTTAATTGATACACCCGAGAGGCCTCCAAATTTGAAAAATCCTCTCAGCAGGGGGTCCAAATTAACTGAGGAGTTCCGAACATAGAGGGTGACATCATCTGCGTAAATAGAAATTAGCAGACTTCGGGAGCTAAACCCAATCCCCCTAGAAGTGTGATGCTGTCTGATTCTCGCCACAAGAAGTTCCATTGCTATGGCGAATAGTAGAGGTGACAGAGGGCAGCCCTGTCTGGTGCCTCTAGACACGTCAAACGGTTCCGAAATCATGTTTACGCATACTCTCGCCATCGGACCCGTGTAGAGGAGCTTAATCTGGGCTATAAATAGCGGACTAAAGCCCATCCTTACCAGTATCCTGAATAAATAAGGCCATTCAAGGGAGTCAAACGCCTTTGTGGCATCTAGTAGGACCGCTGCTGCATGCACTGTTGGCGACAAATAGTGCAATACCGACATTATTCAACGAGAGCGGCCTATAGGAGTCAAGGGAGTATTTGTCCTTATACGGCTTAAGGAGCGTGATGATCATGGCTTCACGCATAGATGCCGGCAGTATCCCTGTTTCCAGGGCTTCCGCATAGACCGCGTGCAGCCTCGGTGTCAGTTCTTCCGAGTAGGCCTTGTAGAAGGCCAACATCAGGCTATCAGGGCCAGGTGCTTTGTTCAATGGCATACTATGAATCGTCTTTTTAATATCTTCCACCGTCACCATGTATTGGCGGTAAGCATCGTTGAACCACACCAGTGCTATAAATTCAAGAAACGCCTCCAGATGTTCCGGGAACATCTGGTTGCATCGCAGAATAGAGATCCACATTGAAGTTTATAAATTCTCGCAGCACCTGTTCTTGCCCTGTCACAACGTCTCCATCTAGAGTGCGGATTATGTGTACGAAATGGGCGGTTTTCTGTTTATTTAGGAGACCCGCCAGTGTACGGCTCGGTCTGTCCCCTTCCCCATATCGCCTTGCCTCCGCATATTTAACTAGGAATTTGAGTTCACGTTGCGCTTCCTCTTCAAACTCCAACAATTTCCCTTTTATGTCAGCTGCTGTTGCCGGGTTAGGGGCATTACAGAATCCCTTTTCAAGGTCCCTAATTTTCCCCTCTAGCTTGCTCAGTGTATCCCTGATCGCCTTCAGTACACCAGCCTGAGTTCAGAGTAAAGTAATCAACAATGTCACTCCGTATTTCCTCCTTAAAGGCAGCATCCATAAGTGCATGTTGTGGGAGTCGCCAGCGAAACGCCCGCGTGGCAGTGCTCGGGAGTGAGAGCTTCAGCAGGCACAGTGAATGGTCTGATAAGGATCTAGCTATATGACCAACTCTAGTAGTCCACGCAGCCACATCCGATGATACTAGTCAAAAGTCTATTTGGGACCATGCAGCGTGTTGTGTAGATATGCATGTGCCTTCTCATGCGATAGGATTACGCACCCTCCAGATATTATCAGGTTTCCCTCAACCATAATGTCCGAAGTGCAAGGTTTGGGTGTGGGTGCGGCTGCTTAGATGTGCCCCTGCGGTCAAGCGGGTAATTCAATACCACAATAAAGTCCCCACCCCATATGACCGTGGAGCACTCCGCTGCCGCAACTCCAGCCCAGATCTCCCCGAAAAATTCAGGTGTATCCGCGTTCGGGTCGTAAATGTTGACCAACACCACTGGCCGTCCACAAAGCTGCCCCTGAGCCACTATGTACCTCCCTCCCGGGTCCTTGTGTACGTGTGTCTCCCTCCAGTCCAACCCCTTCCTAATCAAGACGGCAACCCCTCTCGCATAGTTGGAGAATATAGCGGAGTAAACAGTGCCCCACCTGGTGTGTTTCAGCCTTACCGATGGTTGTGAATTTAGGTGAGTTTCCTGCAGTAGCCAAATATCCACCTTGTGTCTCTGCAGGTAAGAGTGCATTAGCCTCGCCTTTCGTTCCATCATTTGCTCCCCTAATATTCCATGTGATAATATGAATTACAGTCCTCGGTGTACCCATTATTCATTCAGTAGCTCCATTTGCACACAATCCCCCGACCAGCCAGATACATGCATTTTAAATATGAATAGGACTTGACATTTCAGCAACCTGTTCCGAACCAAAGATAACAAACCCCCAACTGTTCCTCCCCACCCCTCACCCACTCCAACCCCCAATCAGGTTGTGTTCTATCCCCCCCATCAACACGCACAGCGTGCAAGTAACAGAACATTGGGATACACCCCAGAAGGGCGAGTGTCCCCGGACATACTACCCTGTTTGCACAGGGTGGCCATGAAGACCATGTGGGCGTCCATCATGTCAGTTCCCGGTGCCCCATATTATTTGGAATCGCTTTGTCTTCACCCCAGCATAGCGTTAGCAATCGTTAAAAATACGTTTTCGTATTTTCACTAGGTGGGATTGGAATATTGAGGCGTTCACTCTGTGTTAACTAGGATGCCCAACCCTCCCCGTTCAGCCCCGGAACCAACTCTCGCAGGACATAGCAACAGCACATTAAATAAAGTCAGTCATTATCACTTAGCTGGTACTCCTCAGCGCCTTGCTGCGACCTCAGGGTTTTCTTTCTCGTGCCACAGGTGTGTTTGGCAAATTTCTGGGCGGATTTTGCATCGACAAAGAAATGGGCCAACACCTCATGTGTGACCCTCAGCTTGGCAGGGTATAGGAGAGTGTATGGCACTTGAGCTTGTAATAGCAGTCATTTCGCAGGCACAAACTCCTTTCTCGTTGCCTGCACCGTAGGTGTGAAGTCTGGGTAGAAGGAGATTGTTTCCTTTGCCGGTTATCTGGCCCTTCTCACGTGCCATCTTGAGAATCGAGTCTCTGTCTTGGTAATTGAGGATCTTCGCGAGAATGGGTCTCGGCGTTCCGCCCGCTGCCGGTTTCAGGCCTAGTGCTCTATGTGCGCGCTCCACCGCAAACATTGGGGACAGGTCAGAGTCAAATAGTTCACGCAGCAGATCAGTAACATATACCTCCATCTTCCCTGTGTTGGTCGTCTCCGGAATTCCTGTGATGCGGAGGTTGTTTCTTCGAGAACGTGCCTCCAAATCGCCATTCTTAACTTTGATTACCATTAACAGGTTGTCCATATGTAGGAGCTGTTCCTTCGTGGCACGTTGAAAATAAACGCACTCCCTGTGCCATTTATCCAGCCCATCAAGTCGCGTTTTATGGTTTGCCACTTGTGCTTTAACCTGGTCCATCTGCGTGGTCAGCATATCCATCTTCGCATCAATATTTTGCATCAGAGTGCGGAGATCCTCTTCATGATCTGTCCCAAGCTCTGCACCTCCGGTCGTACCAGTCTCCGCCGACGGCGTGTTTTTGGTCTTTGTAGGTTTGGTATTGTCGAAGGATATTTTCGCCTGTCTGGCGTCGTTTTTCCCCATGGCTATTAGTCAATGATGACACCTGTTTACAGCACTGGTAGTATGGCTCACTCTCTAGTCGCCCATGTGTTGTCAGCACAGTCCAGTGCCCGGCTCTCTGAAACCAATCAAGCAGTGGCAGTGTGTCTCACAACACCAGTCCGCCGTCCACCGTCTGTGTCTTGCGTGTTGACCAGTGGTCTCCCGCTCCGGTGGCATGCAGTTGCGAGGGGGTATCTAGCAACAGCAGTCCGACTTTGCCGGATATAATGGTGTCCACTACCACAGCGGGTGTCGCACCTTATGGCAACAGGCAAGGGGGCAATGTGAACTGCGCACCGGCAGCCCTGCCCGTGGGAGTCAAGGAGATGTGTACGGTTGTGGGGCTCCGTGCCTGGCTCCGGGGCCGGCGACAGCAATGGTGGCAGTATTTACCACTTCCAGGTATCGTGCGCCACCGCCTGAGGAGGGGTATTGCGCTGCAGCCTTCAGCTTATGTTGATCGTCTCAGCACAGCAACGCAGCGCAATCCTCACAGTGCATCTCCATTGGGTTTTAGGCACAAACAGCTCCGCCGTCCCACCCGGGTCCGACGCCGGAGCACGCAAGATGGCGCCCCGTGAGTTCGCAAGAAACTCCAGCACTCACCGCAGCTCCCGTGTATCTCGGCCCGTCGAGTGTGCACCTCTGATGCAGCTGTAGTTGGGGCTCACCTCTGTGCTGTACGCTCTCGGGTCACGGTGAGAACAGGAACAGCAAGTTTCGGTGGTCAGTGTAGATTTCGATGGTGTGACGGGCTCCCAACAGGTAGTGTCTCCACTCCTCGCATCCTTTCTTGATGGCCAGCAGCTCATTGTCAGTGATAGAGTAATTGGCTTCACTAGGGCTCAGTTTCTTGGAGTATAGGCTACCGGGTGTATTTGTCCTGTTGTGGGATGCCTTTGTGACAGGACCCCTCCCAAGGCGTACTGGGAAGCATCGGTTTCCAGTATGTACGGGAGCTGTGCATCAGGATGATGCAAGATTGGAGCTTGGGTGAATCTTTCTTTCAAGTATTGAAATGATTGTTCAGCTTCTTCACTCCAGACAAAAGGAACATTCTTACGCAACAGACAGGACAAGGGATGTATTATCCTGGACAAATCCTTGATGAAGCGTCGGCAATAGTTTGCAAAGCCTAAAAAACTCTTGTGATGGCCTCCACCTTACCGGTCTCCATCTGAAAGCCGCTGGCATTAATCACGTACCCCAAAAAGGTCACTTCTTGAGCATGGAATGGGCATTTTTCCAGTTTAGCGTATAAAGAGTGTTGCTGTAGTCGACCCAGTACTTCTCTTATGTGTTCAACGTGTTCCTGGAGAGTATGAGAGTAGACGAGGATATCGTTGATGTAAACCATGCAGATGGTATCTAGCAATCCTCTTAGCACCTCGTCCATGAAATACTGGAAGGCTGCCGGGGTGTTGCAGAGCCCGAACGGCATCACCCTGTATTCAAAAAGGCCGAACTTGGTCCGGAAGGCAGTCTTCCATTCATCTCCATGTTTGACCAGGACTAAATGGTAGGCCTGCCTTAGGACCAGCTACGTAAAGTATTGAGCTCCTTTAAAATGGTCCATTAGGACCGAAATTAAGGGTAGGGGGTACCGGTTCTTAACTGTGATGTTGTTTAGGGCCCTGTAAATCGACACACGTTCTTAGCTCGGCACAGTCCTTATTCGGTATGAAGAAAAGGGGCGAGGAGGCTGGAGAAGTGGAGTGACGAATGAATCCAGAGGCCAGGTTTTAGTCTATATAGTTCTTCAGATACTGATTTTCTTTTTCTGTGAGGGCATAGACCCGGCTGCAGGGAATGGCAGCACCGGGAAGTAGCTCAATGCAGCAATCATAGACCCGGTGAGGGGTAAGTGAGTGGCTTTCTGTTTATTGAAGAGAGACTGGAACTCCAAATATTTGTCTGGCAAGGTGGTAGCGCTACAAGTAATTTCATCCTCCAACAGCGGGAAGGAAAGCGTCTGCGGAACTCCGGCGTCGTCCACACCAGCGGGAAGGAAAGCGTCCGCAGAAGAAGGTCTCTGTAGTACACAACAGGCTCAGTCAAGGGAACAGGAAGGATTGACAAGCACCCCCCTCTTCCTGGGAGGCGCTTATGTACCAACAGCCGTTTGTGATCTCCGGAACGCCAGAGCCCAGGGTTTTCTGGGCGATGTAGTGCGGCGGTTTTCACGATACCCTTCCCTGCAAGGAAATTTGCTGCTTGAAATCGCTACAGTAAGTGGCCTAAAGATTCATAGGCACTTAACACCCCCCTTTTGGCACCATTACCTGGCCCCCGTCATCAGCACCACAGTGCGCAAGATCTTCACACCTCCCACATTGATGCTACTCGCTGTTGGTGCTCCCCTGCTGTTGTAAGGCTAAGCCCTGTGCCAGCCTATCTTCCTAATATGGAGCCTCCTTACACCGCACCGTGTGTTTTTTTTTAATGGCGCCCTCGAGCACCGGCGACCCATCGCCGTATCCATTTCACAATGAGGGTGACGATATGACGCCTGTTTGTGATGGCCCTGCTAGCTTAGGCGCCATTACTTTAGAGATACAGTTTCCTGATAGGGAACATACTGCCATAATATGTGAAGCAATATCCTGCTGCATTACTGTGGCCAGCCCACCATATGGTTAACACATCAATAAATAATCGAACCCAGTGTTGGCACCTCTTGAATCCTTGAACGATCGCCCATCACACTTGATGTTTTTGTTTGCCAGTCCTGTTTGCGAAGTACAGGGTCCCTTTGGCTGTCCACCTCTTAGGTTTGTCGCGTTGGAGTACTTCCCAAGTATCTGCCATGGATCCAGCCACACATAAATGGAAAACAAACAAATGATTAGTGCTTCTGGCCTCCTGACAAAAGCTGCAGTACACATGCCCGTATTACATTCACATTACTTTCTAACCTTACCAAGATTAGCACCAGACGCATCAGCCTGTTTCACATGTGGAGTATCGGGTGCCCGGTAGTATGACCCTTTTTAAAGACTAAACCTGGGGTCCACAGTGAATGCAAGCACTCACAGCCCCTGTGAACTGCCAGTGAGCCATCTATTTACCTAATGTAATAGCGCCTTCATGACCCCTTAAGGACGGTACAGTGTGAAGTGCAGCCAAATAGCGCAATCGTGGTTACTAAAGGTATGCTGCAGCCCAGTACCTTCCTTGTCAGGCCGATGCTTTTGGTATTCCTGAAGTCTGTACACAGTCTGTAAGAGTGTATGGGCGTTTTATATCAGTACAGATTTCAGAACCATCGCCAGGAATTGAACCGGTGTCAAACAGAGACCCCTACACGCGAGCCCTGATCCACTGGACTTGGCCATGGCACCCCTCTCAAAGCGTACGTGTACCACCCCTTGGTGCCTAGGGCAACCTGGAGTCTGCCCCAGAGGTAACCTATCTAGTTACTGTTATAATTTCAGGTACGGAATTTTGCAAATAGGTGCTAAAACATTTAGCTAAAACAGAGAGAAAGGAAAAAAGGGGAAGCGACCTCTGCCCCTTGTGCAAAAAGCCAGCAAGGGAAAATGAAGCGCACATATTTTTCTGCGCAGCATATATTACTGAGAGGAAACGTTGGATTAAACCCCTTTGCAGGCTCTTAGGCACCAGGAGCTGTAGTAATGCTTTACGTATTTTAAGAACTGACTCTTCGCAAAAAACTGTTTTTCCAGTAAGTAGATTCTTATTTCATGTATTTTGACAAGAGGGCGCTTCCCGCGCACCCCAGTTATAAAAGGAAAATAAGCAAAGCTATTGCTGTCCAGCTCATAACAGAGGCCAAGATAAGCATTTGCACTTTCAAATGGTCAAGATTGTATGATTTATCTGTCCTAATTTCATACAGTTTTAATGATGCGTATGTTATTTATGGATTAGCTGGGTTTCATGGCGAAGCTGAGGTTGTGTATTTTAAATTTTATTGTCGAATCAAGATTGATGCCCCGTACTTTGTGTCCTACCCGCTTTTGATCACATATGAAATTGTGGAGGAAGTATTGAAAATGCAACGTTTTTCTTTTAACAAATTGTATCTTTTATGGTTATATGTTGACCGAAATAAACATTAAATTAGTTACAATGTCCACAGAGGGCACATGCCGTATCTACAATTACTCAATAGCGCCTTGATGGATACTTAAGGAAGGTATAGCGTATAAATCGGAGAACTTTCAGTCCCTTATGAAAAATTCCCCCCCACTAAGTCCAGTACTATTTCACTCACATGTGTAACTTCCCCATGAGAGTGATTGCCATTAATGTTATAATCGTTCGGCTCCTTTCAGGGCTGGTTGACCCGAGGCTAGGGGACTCGGAGCGTTGTGAATCCAGTGTAATTTAATGATGTTGGAAGCCCCTAACATCCCACAAGCAGAAACCTTTCACTTGAGCTTTTCACTAGCGGCATCATTGAACAGTGCTGCTTGCAATTCCCTGCAATGATTGCGAACTGCACAAGACAGTCATTCCCTCACAGTAAGTACTGAATTAAGTCCCGCAGAGCCCAGGCTTCTAGGAGCATCCATGGTCGATACCAGTCCTGCTTGTGAGTGACGGTGTCAGATCCTCAGCCCAGCACTATAAAAAGGGGCCTCTTTCTGTCCTTCCTGAAAAGACCTCCCCCCACTAAATGAATGTAATAATGCGTCAGCTCTTTTTTCAGGATTTGACCGGAAGCTAAAGGACTCGGGGCGTTGTGATTCCAGTGTAATCGAATAAACATGATTTAAATCCCCCTGACATTGCTTCCAATGTCTGCTTTTCTAACCAAGTATTTAGATATAGGATATAGGAATGAAAGGGACACAGTCTTTTTGTCAGTTCAGCAGCAACGTCTTTAAGCATAGGAATAGCACAGTGCTATCCATGCCGGGCTGTAACAATGGCCCAAGAGCCTTTTACCACTCCCAGCACAACGTTACAACCTCGGTGTTTGGTAAAATACCCTCCAATCCACTCTAACATGATCAAAAGCAACACCTGACCTGTGTTTCCCCCTCCTTGAAGCCCTCAGAGAGGTATAACTCTGTCCTATAACCAAGGGCACACCCAGTATAAGTCAAGTCAAAACACGACCCGTCCAGAACTACAGTGCTGGACAGCATGCAATAAAACAAAATGCAGAGAACTTTGGTAATTCTCGAGTTTAGGTGGAAAGCAGCTCCCGTATAGAGCACTCACCTCAGGTGCCTTGCTGAGCTTTGCTTTTCGAACTCCCCATAATAATACAGGATACAAAGTCCCTTGTTTGGCTTTCTGCTTTGTGTTACCAGGGAACGTGGTTAACGTCTGCGCGTGGCATAGTGTGCCTTGCAACCTGGGAAAAATTGGCTTTCACGTCCTCGTTAAGCCCTACCCTTAGATACATGTTACTCGCCAGAGGACCCTAAGAAAGTAGGGCCTTAGCATAACGAAGTCACGACGGCCCAACACAATCTAAACAGACCTCTTAACATAAACCACCCCTACAAGCCGCGCAGCCGTTGTGCTGCAGGAGGAACATTTTAAATGCAGCAGGCATTCTATTAATGAATACACCATTCACGTGCCCTGGGCAAGAGATTACTCATTGAATATTCTATACCATAAAGAGGTAGCTAACCACGTCTGGTAACCTAATAATACCACTGGATACCTCACAGTGGAAACATAAAATGAGGTAATCAACACCCCACGTCTAGCTTTCATATTGCCCAATGTAACCATGCCAGACACGTATTTGTGGCATTGTTGGCCTTGAAAAGTGCACACAAAAGAATTGGCTTACATAATGTAACGTCGCACTCACAAAGGTCTGAGACTATGAGAAATGTAAACTAATTGATCTCGCATCTAAATCCTCCTTAGTCAGCCTTGAGTAACTCACATGCTTAGCCTTCAAATCTAATCATCGTAAACACTATTGCTTGAAACTGGCTTGCTCCAGTCTCCACTGTAACCGACCAAGGTCACATCTCAAACATACAGAGAAGGAGCAAAGCAATTTCATTCCAGTCGCTTGCTCGTGTTACTAGTGCTCTTTGGCAGCGACCTCCTTTAACAAGTTCTTGCTGGGTCTATGTGTATTTAATGGCACAGGAACTTGTTCCGCTTAAAATCTTTCTCGAATCCGATACATGAGTCGTTAAAAATTGCACGTTATCTCCCCGGGTCTGCGCTTGGTATAGGAACCAGTTGTAGGCATCAGAACCAGTGGCGACGACGCTAGGGGTGTAGGGAAGCGCTGCAGTCCCCCACAAGACCTGAATGAGGTCATATGGGGACCAAACAACAAACATGGCCCTCATGTGATTACCTGATGGCGTTTCGGGATTTACAAATAAGTACTACCTATCATCCCCGTGTTGCCAAACCAGTTTCACAATTAGCCCTAGCACCACAAGTCCAGCACAAGACAAGAAGAACAATATGTTTTATCGGCTTATCTCATAGTTGGCTATTTCCAAACTGTGCTTCCCCAACCAGAAAAAATGCCTCTATCACATCTGACAAGGCATGCCCTAAACAAATTCATTTCCGACCTACAGAAATGCGACAAAGAACGTTTTTGTTGTTTACTTTAAATTGAATGTTGGAATCCGGGTGTGAAATCGTTCCCCAATATAAACATTTGGGAAGGAAAAGGATGCAAACAAAAGCTTCTAACCACTTTAACAGATTTTACAAATGCCATTCTTCAATTAGGAGTAGACTGATAAAGTAGCCATACAGACAGGTTTATAATGTTGCTTCGGTGAAGGTTTGCCTTCCTGTCCGATGTAATGGATTTCCAGCGTGTGCTGTGTGGTTGACTGCTTTCTTTGCCCCTGGTGGGGTTAAACTCCCTGCTTCTCACACCCTTAACAGTAATACATTATGAGGTTATAAGACCATTGCCACTTAACTTTCATTGGAGATGGAAAAGCCACGTGATAATTGCTATGGTCTGTGCGTTGCAGAACTTTCACCCCTCGTTCTGCAGTTGTCCAATGAATGCAGTGCAAAGCACCCTTCTCTTCACCTATTCAATAAGCCCTGAGCATTCAGGTTTCAACGAAACAGCCTTCTAAACAGTTATTGCAATTTGCTAACAACCCCCCGTAATTATACACTGACGTAGCTGATTTCACGTCTAAATAAGCTACTGCGAGGCTTTCCGCTGTGGTCTCCCATCCAGGTACTAACCCGGGCCGACCCTGCTTGCTTCGCCTTCTTTTTAAACTCCAGTTCAGCAATGACCTACGGCAAAGGCACACCACGCTTATCTAATGTCTAATGCACACACCAGGACGCGCATCTACCCCGACCAGGGCCGGACTGGCCATAGCGGGCACCGGGGATTGAACCAAGGACCCTTCCACCTTGTTGGCACCTTTGCAAGCCCTGGACCCCGCTGCCGCGCTGTGTGGCCGTAGAACTGCTTCAGCGGTGTCCCATCCACCTACTGCCCGGTCCGACCCTGCTTCGCCACCTTACTTCCGCACAGATAATCGGAGCTGTATGCCGTGCTCCGCGATTTCTCTCCCTAGCGACTCCGGGCGCCTACTGATGGCCGACCAGAAAACTCGATGTCCCCATCCCATGTACGCTCCTGCATGCAACCACGCTGTTAGGGAGATCCACCACGATCCGCTGGCTTTCCCCGTGTTCTAACGCCGCTCTGATAACATGTAAAATAAACAGAAAAAGTTATCGGCCCCACAACGGAGCGAGCCTGCGGAGCGCTGGTACAAGAGGGCGCTTCCCGCGCACCCCAGGCCTCTTAACCCCGCCCCTTGACCCGGAAGCACTCACACCGCTTCTGGGTCAACGGTGGGACCCACCAATCAGGAGGGGGGGGCGGGCCCAGCCATGCGTGCGTAGGGCCGAGCGGCCCCCCTTTCCTTATGCTCTGGTCCTGCCATAAGCTTCAACAAGTTTGGGATGCGGTGATTAAACACCTGGAGGGGTACATTGATAGGCAGCTTCCACGCATGTGGGAGTAATGTTTACTGGGATTGATTCCCCGGGGTGGAAAACACACAGGGCCACAAACAGGTTTATTACTCTTGGCTATGCAGTGGCTAAAAGACACATCAGGAGGCGTTGAAAGGCAGCAGAGCACCCTGCCTTTTTGGCATGGACCCATTCTTTGCTGAACGGGGCAACAGCTGAGGATGCGTCCCTTAGGAGGGAGGAAACTTCAGGGCTGAGGAAGTTTCCGCTGTCGGAAATCTGGGGCACAATCCTTACGGCACAAGATACAACATGATCCTGATAGCTCATCCATTCAGCAGGATGGGCCCAGGGGTGGGTCAGGGGCAGGGCTAGGGCTGGACAATAGATGGGGCTGAGATGGGAAGGCTAGTGCCAAACTAGTGACACTTCAGTAGAATGGGGAACGATCTGAACCATGAATAAATAATACATATGACACTTTATATAGGTGAGTGGTATGAACATGGGTGAGACCTTCGACTACTGATGTAACCTATGGCAGTTTAATTTGTTGGTTAAATATACATTTTGATCTACAAATTAAACTTGAGTTAATGTAATGACAGAGTGGCAGAGGGAGCAAAGAACAGAGGATACCGTAGAGTTAATGTAACAGGAGAAGACAAAGGCAAATATTTGTTATCACTATAAATGTTACAATTTTTTATGTTTTTGGATGTACTAATCCATGGAACTTGTGGTTTAACTTGATTATAGCTGATTGCAGAATTTGTGTTTTTGCAATGTACACAGCAAAAGCATACATCTGTATTAAGCATTACTGGAATGAATAATATAAAATGCCAATAAAAAGATCAAACAATAAAAAATATACCAGCTGACGGTTCCCCTGCCTTCTGTCATTAAATGGAGATGGTCCTGGATGCAAAGCACTTAAATCCAGAGATAATAAACTGGATGTCTTATACACATTTATGCACTAGGAAAGTGGTTTCAGGTCAGCGAATTTTTGGGCAGGACACTAGAGGGAAACATCCTTTACATCGTGGTGAGTACACCGCGATGCAGTTCCAACGCATCGGTTACAACACAAGTCATTACATCGACTTGCGCTGTACGGAGCTATAACCGAAGAAATAGTAAGAGTTACTATTCCAACACCTTCCCTACTGTACGTAGACTGGTGTTGGAATAATAAATCTTAATACTCCTAATTTCAACGCCCTCCAATGCAAGTCGTTGTAACAATTTGTGTTGTAAAAACACTGATGTAACATACCGCGATCATTTTGATTACGGTGTTACATCACATATTTGACACTAGATGACGCTGCCAATTATCACCCTTGTTGTTCACACTGACCATGGAACCACTGACCTAAATCCAGTGGCATACTTAGATTCAATCACAACATAAACCTAGTAGAGGGGAAACATATGATATGAATCCAAAAAATCCATGCAATCAACAAATTGCTATACAATAAATGTACCCATCTACTGAGAATTGGAATGCTGTGCTGCTTGACCTCTCCAGAAATACAGATGACATGCACTCATAGTCAGGCGTCACTCCGTCATACAATGGACAACTGCCTATGCCCCCCTCACAGGTTATTTAGTCATCGGTGGAGAACCTATCAGACTGTTGGTCTATGGGAACGCAGACAGAGGTTCAAATGGCTTCGAGGTAGGGTTCATTTATTCAGTCTTTTAATGTTGATAATGTGCCTGGAATTGGGCAAGATACGTGCATTGTGGGCAACATTTTTGAATTATGCTTTGTATCCTAAAGCAGGTATACATTGTCTTTTCTATTGAAGATTGCACCGGTGTCAGTTAATGCTCAACCAATACATTGGAGTAAGTGACCTGATGTTGATTTATTAAAAACAATAGAACTGCTGAAATCTTCTGAAGTAAGTAGGACGTCTCAAAGGTCTATATTTTGCTGTGTTGCACTAGAACAGCTATACTTTACTATTGTTAACTAATCCTCTAATTAAGCATTTATCATAGGAAGAAATGTGCTTAGGTGGGATAAAACCAATTGTATTTTTTTTAATTATGTCTCATTTCTGCATACTTCACAGAAGTCATAATTCTGCCAGTCCTTCCAACATTTCCTTTTCTCTAACATGCAATTCAAATTATTTTTCATCACCATAAATCAACAGGCATTG
Source organism: Lissotriton vulgaris (assembly GCF_964263255.1). Lineage (NCBI taxonomy): Eukaryota > Metazoa > Chordata > Amphibia > Caudata > Salamandridae > Lissotriton > Lissotriton vulgaris. Next base: position 310,188,793 of record NC_141698.1, read on the forward strand.
GCGAAGCCAGCAAGTCTGGCTATAATAGGCTAGGATGTAAATGACCCCTGAAAGGGAGGCGATGGAGTTGTTTCGTGCAAGAGGAGGTGTATCAGTCCTGCAGCACCAATGGCCATAGTAATGGTAATATTGGCAACATAAATTTCTGTAACTATAAGGGGCTTCAGGAGGCAAAGTGGAAATTGAGATGGGAACAGTGATTAGCATGGGCAGAAAAGGCAGAGTCAGCGCTGTGCCTCATGAAGGAAGGGCACAGGCTTCTGTAGAGTCACAGCAGGCTAACCACCCTTTCTTCAGCATTCAATTAGGTGAAAGTACACTTAAATGTCTTTAAACGGTTCCCTTTGCAGATTTCAGATTTCATACATGTTGGTTAGTTTTCAAAGTGAAGATTTACACTGAAGCCAAAGTCAGTGGCCAAAGGTCATAGGCTTGAACTCGTCAAAGTCGACTCAGAATGTTATCGTAATTAATGGATAAGTTCCTCAAAGGAAACATTACCAACAAGTGATCTGAGTGTCAAATGGCATTTCCTTGATTAGTATAATAATGATTAACACGTTTATTATGATTTAAAAATAAATACTGGATTACATATTACTTGCCAGTTCACAAATGGAAAAAGGAAGTCCTAGGTATTGCATTCAACTCACAATTAATTCCAGCATCAAGATTCAGAAATAAAATGATGGCTCAAATAAACCCTGGATACGTTATTTTGTTGAAAATAAAAACATAAAGGCCCAGATTTTCCAAACAGTTACGGAATGCAGTGCAGCAGCCATAAAGTACTGCACTGGTTGTGTGACGGGGAGGGAGCAGGAGAGCACCATATCTACAGAGATATGACTGTCCCCTAGTGGCGTAGCTAGGGGGTGGCGGCGGGTGAGGGGCAGGGGACACTCTCCTTGGGGACAGCGGAGGTTAGCAAGTCATCTGTCAACTACCAACCCCCCTCCCCCTAGGAACAAGTATTCTATTGACCAGCACCCCCCCCAACCCCGGGTGGGGATCAGGGTCCGCCCCGGGCAGTAACAGTAACGCCACTGCTCTCTCCCTAACACAGATTTTAACGGCATAGAGTTATAGGATGTGTGTGAGTCTACCATAGTTTTTTTCCTGGAAGGACACCCTTCCAGTACAAAGTACAAAATACTTTGCTCACACTTTAAAACTTTTCCTACTTTGTATGTGTGTTGCATCGTGCAGGACTCATGCCTTTTTTTTTTTTTTTTTTTTTTTTAAGTTTTATTGTTTTATTGCAAGGAAATACAGCAAAGCATAGTAAGCAAAATAACACAGTATATTCAAAAAGCAAAGTATACAACAATTTTTAACAGAATACTTAATAGAAGAAAAATAGAACAAAGAGTAAATAAATTAAATCCATTCGGCAATTGGTGCCCAAATTCTTTCCCCCATGATTCTTTTTTTTACCCCCTTCAGTTTATAAATAGCAGATTCCATATTATACATAAATAATAATTTTTCCCGCCACATGAAAAACGTGGGGGGATCCTGGCTAATCCATTCTTTGGTGATACAGGATCTGACTGCTGCCATGCACAGAAAAAGAAAGTAAGAGGTTGGTCTGGGCCTAATAGTAGTGTGGTCTATACCGAGTAGTACTAATTCGAGAGTTATCTTTATGTCACATTTCAAAATAATAGATAAGAAGGTTTCAATTTGTTGATACAGCACTGACAATTTAGAACAAAGAAAAAACATGTGTAGTTCATCAGCTGCATACAATCCACACCGACTGCAGTTCATGCCTACAGTCGTACTCCATTTAACAACTTTACTTGGTGTATAATAAAGATTATGGATACACATGAAATGTTGGGATTTCATCATCCCAGTTATAAGACACTCTGCAGCCATTTTAATCGAGAGTAAAATATCAACATCCGGTATACCTAGATTGTTGGCCCATTTCATCTGACATTGACCTAAATCATCCCCATATTCCTGCATTAGACTTAAATAAATAGCTCCTATACGGGGTTTTTTTGGTAAAAGCTCTAGTAAAGGAGTTTTAACAGGAGGAACTAGAGGATGATTCTGTAGAAAGCTACGGAGTTGTAAATATTTAAAGAAATCATTTCTTCCCACAGAAAAATGAGTCATTAGATCCTGAAATGAAGCCATTTGACCATTATAAAATAAATCACCCAAAAACCTTATTCCTTTCTGCTGCCATCTATACATGGTTAAATCATAAAAAATTTCTGGGAATAGATCCGTTGATATAAGGGGGGTATAGACATTTAGTTTCCTTAATTTTATATGTTTTCAAATTTTTTGCCAAACTCCGAAAGCTGATTTCAGCGTCTTATATTTAGTTTTTTTATAATAGCTGGGTTCTACCATTCTCAAAAAGCTACCTTTGACTTTCTCACCCAATATCATTTGATAAATTGATGGGGTCTGACAATCTAAGAGTTCGACTCTATCACCCATAATTAGGGGGCCGATGTATTGTAAAACAGCAGAAAAATAATAAAAAAGAAAATACGGAACATTCCATCCGCCACATTCCTTGCTAAGAATCATTTTCTTAGCAGCTTTTCTATGACGTTTATAGCCCCAAAGAAATCGAAAGCTAGTTCTCTCTAAATTTTTAAAGGAAAGCAATTGGAAATCCAAAGGTATTGTGCGAAATAAGTATAGAACCTTTGGTAGAACCAGCATTTTTAAAATGTTGAGCCTACCAAAAAGAGATAAGCGTAGATGATCAAGACGCTGTAATGAGGTATTAATTTGAGTTATAATAGGGTTTAGATTGCGATCTGGAATCTTTTCTATAGGTAACGAGATTTTAATTCCTAAATATGTGACTTCTGAAGTGATAGGGATGTTTGCAGGTGGGTTTTCTCCTGAGCATAAAATTTGAGTCTTTTCCAAATTGAGTCTATAGCCAGAAAAAAATCCAAACTGTTTAGCAATCTCATCAATGATAGGTAAGGCTGTTTGAACGTCCGTAGTAGTGATCACAATATCGTCGGCGTAGGCAAGGACTCGATAATTAATATTGGCTAGATGTATGGGTTTGATATTGGTTTCTAAAAAGAAACGGTTAATTAAAGGGTCAATATAAAAAGCAAAAAGTAGAGGAGAGCAGGGGCATCCCTGGCGGGTACCCCTAGTAATTAATAAAGGTGACGATAATTGCCCATTGATACGAATGTACGCTCTAGGGGAAATATACAAGGTTTTTAAGGCTTTAATGATTCCATGTCCTAATCCCTTCCTGAGCAAAATTTCCCAAAGATAGCCCCAAGCGACACGGTCAAAAGCTTTCTCAGCGTCTAGAAATACGAGTCCAATATTAGACCGTGTTGCTTGGGACCAATCCAAGAAGGAAATCACACGTCGAACGTGATCAGCAGTGTCTCTAGCTGGGATAAAACCATGTTGGTACTTAGAAACTAAGGGGGGAATAATGTTAGATAGTTTGACCGCTAAGATTTTAGAAAAAATGTTACTATCAGTATCTATAAGTGAAATAGGGCGAAAAGATGAAGGTAATAACGGAGGCTTGCCTTTTTTAAGAAACACCGTGATAATAGAGTCATGCCATGATTGCGGGGCGTTACCTTGCTGTGCATTCAGACATAGGTCCAATAATAGGTGCAGGACTCATGCCAATGCGGAAAAAAATGCAGAATTCGAAACAAGTTTCCTTTTAATTCCTCCTTTCAAATGGCATTAACTTTTGGTGTTAAATCATGTCAAATCTACTCCATTTTGCGTTGGCTGAAGAAAATCTTCTGGATGCTGCCACCTGACACCCAGAAGTCCGTAATAAATGCCCTGATAACCTCTCGGTTGGATTACGGAAATATACTTTGTCTAGGGGCAACCTGGGCAGTTACGAGACTTCTCCAACTAGTTCAAAATGCTGCTGCCCATTTGCTTTGCGGCAGTCATAAAACTGATCACATCACGGGGCGTCTCCGAGACCTTCACTGGCTTAAAGTGGAGAGCCGAGTCAGTCAGTCAGTCAGTCAATTCCTTTATTGCGATAAATTAATATCATATAAAGACAAGAAAACACAGTCATAAAAAGTATACAGTCGATTACAATAAATACACAGTTAATTACAAATTTCTAAAAGTAAAACAACGTTTTTCTTAAAATTCATTCCATGTAGTATATTAAAAGATGCATTTTAGTTATGTTTCACATTTTGAAATTTTTTCCTAAAAACCACATTTATGTATAAGTACCATAGGGTCGGCCTGCTCCTAATGATATGTTTATGAACATGGGGTCTACTGTTCACAGATATTTAAGAGCGGTAAAAATGTAACATTCTTTTCCTGATTCGGTTGGCCGCAATTAAAAAACTAGCAACATGAAACATTATTTTAGGTGTGCTAAGTTGCTTTAAGTACACAAGTGCCGGCCTGACCTGTACAAATCCTGCTTCTCTAAGAATTGGTCGAGTCAAATTCAAAACCTTGAGTTACATCCATAAAATAAAGACAGGTAGCGCACCCAGTTATTTGCAATCTCTTGTTAAAATCTACACACCTGCACGCTGTCTCCGTTCCTCATCGCAAGGCTTTTTCTGCGTGCCCAAATATAGACTTGCAAAAATGGGCGGCAGGTCTTTTTCCTTTCTAGGCCCTAGACTTTGGAATTCTCTCCCCCTTAACATCCGTTTAGAGACCAGCTACGTCCGTTTCCGTAGAACTATTAAGAACTGGCTGTTTAACCAATAATCCCTCAGTTTTGTCAGTTTCCTTTTGGCCTTATTGGCTCATTGTCTCTTTCAGCGCCGGGAAACCCATTGGGTAGCTGTCGCGCTCTACAAGCTCAATAAATAAATAAATAAATGTCTACTCTTGTTTGTAGACAGTATTTTGCATCAAAAGACAAGGGTGGATGCATGGAAATGCCCATGTACCATCCAAGCAACTTTCCCTTTGCGCTAAGTATGCAAAGCAGTGCTTCATGCTGCTTTGTGTTACTTTAGGGTACGTTCAAAAGCAAAACAGGGTTTGCACTGGAAAGTAAATTTGGAAAAAAACATTATGTTTTGGTTAGTGTCACTTTTGTGCCACTAACCAAGGGCGAAATGTTTGTAAATCTACCTCTAAAACTGTGAAAAAAACACTTTACGGTGGTTTGACGCTAACGCTGCTCCAAACATTTGTAAATCTACCCCATAGTGCTAAAAAGGGATGCAATATCCATTTCTCGGTGACTGGTCTTGGATTCCCCTGCTTTGAGGGGTATAATTGGTGTTGTCACTAAACATGATAATATTCCATAAGGCTGCATGGGAACTGCAAAATGTAAATTATTCAAGCAACACTTTCCTAAATATTGAACAGGAGGGGCCCATGCAGGTAAGAGTGGTGGGGCAGGGTGGGGTGGGGAGAGAGTCGATTAATATCTTTGATTGCGTTAATGAATAACATGGTATTCATGGAGCTACACAAAAGGCCGCAGCACCATATTTGTCTCCTTTCTCAACATCCTGGGGATTCAAAAGGTAGCCAGGAATTGTAGACTGACCTTGTGGGAATTGGAAAGCAGGAGAAAAGCGAACATATAGCAACATTTTGTTATTTTTAGCTGGGGTGGAAATAGAAAAAAAGTGTTCTGCAAGTAAGCATTTTTTTCTAAAATGGCACCAATAAAATGTTTGCTGTGCTAGTATCACCATCTTTCCAGCTTTCAAGAGTTGCATCCCCCCCCCAAAAAAAATGTCACAGTTTTTGCACTTTTCTGAGAGGTAGTTCAATTTTTACCAAAATTATTTTGGTTTCAACGTACATCCAGTTATGGTGGAAACAGGTGTGAAGCTCATGGGTGATCCCGTAAATATATGCATTTCTAAAAAAAGGCAAAATTCTGAAAGAGATCATTTATGTAGCTGCTTCAAGTTTTTCATAAAGTAACTACTTGTTGAAAAATTAAAAAAAGTTTTTAAAAAATAGCAATTAGTAACAAGGGGGCTGATTACAATTGCGAAAGGCCCGTCACTGCCAGCCACGCAGTGGCGGTCCTTCCTCAATAGTACTACGATTTTTGCCTGCCACATTATGATCGCGCTCGGACTGTGGTGGACGCAAAGACTGCCCCCCACGGGTCCGCCAAAAGCAATCTTACAGTTTGCCTGGCTGACAGTCCTTATGGCCAGATATGGTGACGGTGCCTCACAGGCACCATCCACCAAATCATTATGCTGGCTACAGCTGGCAATTCCATGGCAGCGATGCCCCCTTGGAAAGGCTGGTGGGGATTTGTGACGGGGGCCCATTGCTGGTCCCCCTTGTGTTGGGAATGATGAGGGTGTACTGGGGGTACCCATGGTATCCCCCTACATTTCTCAGCACTACTTGGCAGGCACCATGTGGTGCCAGCAACGTATTGCAGTGAAATGCACAACATGGCATTTTAACATTGGGGCGGTTGCTGCTGTCAGCAGCACCTGCCGCAATGGTAAAATGCAGGATCCGTCTGCCATGGTGGCGGTCGCATCCTGATCGGGTGTGAGGGACACCGCATGCATTGTGGACGGTCTTGGTTTACACCAAGATGGCGGACGGACTCCAGTCAGTCTTCCATCCCAATGACACCAAAGGTTTTCAGCTGTATATTTTTTGTCATGGTGGCTGATTTAGAAAAAAACTATTTATAGTATGAGCCAAGAGAGGCTGCTGGTCACAGCGATATATTGGGTTTGTATGTTCTTCAAAAACAAGCGATCACAAGTGCCAACAACTGAGCTGCAGCTTAAAATTCTTCACCAGGTAAAATGTCATGATTTTTTTAAATGTCTTTCTTGTACACTATCTTACATTTGGAACTTAAAAATGCAGAGAACCACAATTAGTAATAGCAAATTTTCTATTAGCCTGTGTTCTGATACATCTCCTGATAAAAACTGTACCCTTTTTTGTGGTTAGATCTAGTGGCCACAACATAAAGCAGTCTAAAACATGACTTAGAAATATCACTTTTCTCAGAGAACGCAACCAACACTTTTTTACAATGTGGTTAGGATTTTGGGCCCTAACTCAGCTACCAGCCCAGACATTCCTATCAACTAGGTAAGTAGGAGAGTTCAGGGTGGTGTGACTTATGTGGTTCTCACAAAGTTTCTTTTTGGACAAAAAGCCTTGTAAGCTTCAAAACTGTGACTAAATACACATATTTTCCTCAAACTTTTAAAAGGTAAAGTTATGGAATCTGTGGATATACACACATTTCCAACCTAACAACATTCCAACACTTGACCCATTAAAAACACTACCATACTTGTATGGGTGGGCCAAGCACTTGTGACTGCAAAGTCCGCAAAATGCACCATGGACTGATCAAGTTTTTCTACTCAAAGCCAACACTTAGGTAGCTAGGGATTTTAGGCTCTTGCTCAGATGCCACCCTTGGCAAACTAACAAATGCAGTTGTTTTTGAAATCTAGATACTAAGACTAAGAGAAGTCTAAGGTGTTGTAACTCCTGTGAATCCCAAAATCTATTTATACTTAGCAGGCCGTGCAATCGTCAAACATTGGGTAAAACAAACATTTTCCTCATCTTTCTGTGTGGATAGTTCCAGAGTCTGTGGGAATCCACAAATTTCCACCCAACATTCTTCTCCATTTAACTCAATAAAAACAGTACTCCTCTTCTGTGGATTAGCCTTGTGACCGCAACAGGAAAGGCTCCAAAACATAACACAGACAGATCACATTTTTCAATCAAAATGCAAAACTATTTTTGAAAAGTAGATAAGTGGGTTTTGGGCCCAGGCTTGGTTGCCGCTCAGGGAAACCTACCAGACCCAACTATTTCTTACAGCTCGGCATCCAGGGGAGTCCAGGATTGTATGTTTTGTGTGGATCCAACAAAGATTTCTTACCCAGAAGCACTTGCAAACTCCAAACATTGTCTAACAACATAAATTTTCCTCAAAAGTTGTCAAGACAACATCCGCTTTGCAGGCCCTTCCTGTGCGATGTATGCATTACAAGCAATTCCATTCATATAATCAGCCATGGGTCCAACATAACAGTCGCATCAACATACTACTGCTACTAAAGTGCCTATCACATTCATACTCCACAGGACTGGATTTCTAATCAAATGGCCACTCACCCAGTCATTAGTCAACTTCCATACAAACTTACCACTGATTAATCTCAACACAAATACTGCCAGACATGATATAGGTTGAGGCCTTGACAAGCTTCATAAGATTCCAACGAAAAGAAACCTACACTAAGCTTTTGCCTGCTCTGTCCCTAAAGGTCCTTACTAATATGGTATGCTTGGCAAGTGACACTTTACTGATGCCCCTCTGTGACAGTCGCCAGATGTGTCTTTCATGTGCATTTAGTGCACTTGCTGTGCTAAATCTAACTTTTTTCAGTACGTCAATGTAAGTCAGGGATTTTTTCAGTGTCACAGCTGCACATCCTACATTATGTGCGATGCAGCCAAGACCCCAGAAGTGAGGAAGAAGGTTAAGGCAGGGAATGCGTTCCAGTGTTCCATGCTCCCTGGCATCAACACCCCTCACGTAGTCTGTGCTGTGTTCTGTATCACTTCTCGGGTGCGGCAGCATAAAAGCTGTACCTGGGAGTAAAACGCAGCGTGCAATTGTTTGTGCATAGTGCATGTTTGTTTTGAGGCAACACAAAGCCTTTTCTTACCAGATTTTATGGTAGTCTCATTAGTGAATATTCCGGTGGACGCTACAAGATTCGAAGGTCTCTTTTTTGATTCTTGCACCACGTGTATTTTTGGCTTCCTCAAGACTACAGCAGTCCATGAATGTTCTTCCCTTTGTTTTAGGGTGGGTATGGGTTTTAGGGTAGATGGGAATTGTAATTTTTACCCCTATACTAACACTTTCCATACCGTTGCACTCACTGGAGTGAGAATAGGAAGTTGTACCCCTAAACTATCCAACACTTACCCTACTGTTGCCCTAAAAGTATTATGCGTTGTAATGGTATGGATTGTTTTGTACTGTGTTGTAATGGTAGTTCTTAAACATGTGTTGTATTGTCATGCGTTGTAAAATCATGCGATGTAAAGTTAGTTGTGATGTAAAAACCACGTTGTAAAAGCATGCATTGTAATTGTTTACATTGTGAAGTTATATATTCACTGAAACACATCAGCCAGCTAATTTGTATATGCTTACTCTCATTCATCAGACAATGGAGGTGGTGCAACCAGTGGAGGGGTGTCAAACTCCATTGATCCACACGCTGTCCCTTTGGCCCCTCCTAGAAGGCTCTCTGGGGACTCTTCTAAATATGCCTTTCCTAATCACTGACAGTTGCATTTTATGTCCCGGGTGACTAGTCCTGAGTAGCATCTATTCTTTCTTATCTAGAACGCACAACAGCTATATGGTCAATTTTTTTGAACTTATATTAAAGTTGCACCATTTATAGGTTTGTATATTTGTCAAGCACAATTGTATCAAGTCCATCTAATAAATGCAATCCTCCTTTATGGGTTTTTGTATTCTTCTTTTTATTTGATGAATCACACAGCCAACGCGTTTCGTTCTGAAACCACAACTTCTTCAGGGCTGGAAGATTAAAGCATATACAAAACAACATATAAAAAACGACATATAAAAACATGCAAAACCACATAAATATAAATGCAAACATTACCATCCACATAAAACTGCAACCATATTGCAAATTTCAATGTAAAAATGTGCAATCTGAATCCATAGACAAGCCATAGAATGGAATGTATGTTGACCCTCTTGCCATCCAGATTTGTCTTTATCAACTGAGCTTTATCACTTCCTTTGGACTGATTTCAACAAAACTTTTTTGAGGATTGCATCAAAACATTTTGGCCTAAGCCTAATGAACATGTGGCCACTCGTTTTTGCTGTGATTATCCATATTGATTGCATTTTTAAAGTACTGGTTGACTTTGGTAGTCACCAGATAGGAATGCTTCTGTTACAACACATTGAGAGTGCAGCCACTTGCTCTCTTTCCCTTCGCCCGGGTGAGTCATGGTATATGACTTGCTTCGTGTACACCAGATCAAACTAGCGTGGAAATATAAATAGTGAGTATATCTTGTGTTCAAAGTCACGTATTTGAGAGAAATGAGGGATGGCAAGGAATAGGATTCGTTAAATTAAACGTAATATTTTTGTGTCTGTCAATTTTTGCAATTCAACATAATATTTCTCGGTTGAGGTACTAATTATTTCATAACGATTTACATTGCATCATTTAAAATTTAGGATATTGTAGCCTAATGATTTGAATTACCTTTCGGGAGTTTTTGGAATTCAATGTTCCCCATAAATATACTATTGTAAGTTTTCTACACACTTTAAGATGGCGGCAATATTGGAGAGGGAGGTCAGGGTTGATGACGGGAAGTTGCCTGCAAGTTTGTGTCACGTGGGACGTTTGTCTTCACCGTAAATGGTTGATTGCTTGGTTCCCGTGCATTGCAAATTTGGCGGGTATTTTCCAAAATAATGGAGATGATGTTGGATACAAGGGCCCCTGTTTAAGGTAGGAGATGTTGCTTATTTGCCCATTTTAAATAGAGGATGGGGGTCTGTATGGTAGGAGCTAAAAAAACTAGCTTTGATGCTCGGTAGAGGGTCGGTGTTATCAGATTACCGTTACTAAGGCTTTCTACTTCTTACCTCCAGTCCTGGGCACTTGGAGGAAGTTCCTGTTGCAAGAAACTACCAAGAAGCGAAGAAAACTTCAAAATTGACACTGCGCCCTTCCCAACATACATCCCCATGCAGCCGAAGAAACTGATGCAGTGCCTGCCAGCGGCTTGAAGAACCATTGCATGCCAAGTTTGATGCACTGTTCTCCGAAGTCCAACACCCCCGAACCAACCCCAAGGCAGGTCCTTCTGTGTGGCTACAAGAAATGACGCATCGTGGGAACGTGGCCGGCGAAATCAATACTGTGCCCATTTGCCGCGTTGACTTCTAGCGTGTCTCAGATTTCCAAGCATTGTTGTTGTACACCACACATCACCGACGTTGCATCCACAGACCAGAACTGTCTTGTAATTGATGCATCAATTACCCCTGTAGTCCAGATTAGACACATCACTTCTACGTGAAGCAGAACTGATGCATTGCCTCCTCTCAGACTCAGCAACTGACACAACACTGTGTTTTCCGAAACTTCCTCCGCCTCTGCAGCTGTTTTGCGTTGGGGATTTCAACGCATTTGAGGTACTTTGTGCAAAAATCACGCATCAATAGTTTTCCATGGACAGAATTGCTTGAAACCTTTTAAAAGTCATATTTTGAGTTTTGTATGTTGGATTTTATTTTTGTTATTTGGTCTTGTTTGGTTTAGATAAAGATACATTATTTTACGAAACTGGTGTGGTGTCCATTTTTTTTGTTTCACTGTCTTACTGTGTGTGTTATGTACAAATACCTTACATATTGTCTCTGAGATAAGCCTCTCTGATCGTGTAAGTTACCAAGGGGTATCTAAGTATGTAACTCCCTTATCCTGACTAGAAGGAAGGGTCCCTACTTGGACAAGGTACATACCTCTGTCAACTGGAGACCGTCATTTCTAACAGTGACAATACAGGCTGACTATCATAACCTACAGTTTCTCAAATCGGCTCAGGCCTTATCTGCTTGACAACTGAGATAGACCAAGTTTTTTCTGATTATTTTCTATCATAACTTTTCAACCCAGAAAAAAGAATGGGAAACCAGATGCTCTTTTCCGATGTGGTTATGACCTTCTTGATCATCCATGGGATCCATTACACATAAGAGCTACTGACAAGGGTGCAGGGCTTTTAACCACCCCAGCTTTTTTGACAATGGTTCAGCAAGAACAAAGCACTAAAGAAAGCACCACAGTTTTAGAATAACATTCTAGTGTGGCAAATTATGTGCTACATTACATAAATGGAGGTCTATGTTTACCTTCCTAAAGGTTACGAGAACACTTCTTAGATTGGAGTAATTTGAATAAGCTGGCTGGTCATCCTACGGTAAAGAGAACTTTAGACCTCTTATAGAGGCATTTCTGATGGCCTACCATGGTCAAGGATTGCCAAAGGTTTGTGGAATACTGTGCAGTGTGTGCTCACAGTAAATTTGTGCACAGAGCTCCTATGGGCAACTATACCATATCACTAAATTCCATTGTAGAACTGCCATGCCCCCATGAAGGGTTCGATACAATTCCGGTGACTGGTGATCATCTCAATAAGACAGCACATTTCACCCCCATGAAAGCTCTTCCTACAGCTAAAAGGTTAGCTGTAGTATCTACACAATCTATAGTCCAATTACATGGGGAGTCCTCTGTACTAATTTCTGATCTTTTTGGCTCATGATTCATCTCTCATTTGTGGGAAACACAGTGTGATCTGATGGGCATAGTAGTGCGGTTGTCCTCTAGCCATCACCCTCAAACCAACAGACAAACAGAAAGAGTGAACCAGTATATGGAACAATACATTTGATGTCAAATCATGCAAGATAGTTCCAATTGGGGGGACTCTTTGCAGACCTATGAATTTGCATACAATCATTCTACAAATTGGGGTTTGCCCCTTTTTTCTGCAATTATGGTTTTTATCTAAAGATGTTGAATAGTGATATACAAGTACCTCAGATAATACCTTCAGCAGCACATGACTTTGAGGAACACATTAATAAAACACCTCAAACAGCACAGGAAAACTTACAATGAGCAAAGCAATGATTTAAAAGAAAGGCTGGCAAGCACAGAACCCCTGAGAAAACGTATTTTGGTGTGAATCAGGTGTTGGCATCCACAAAAGATTTATGTCTTAAGGGGTGAAATAATTGTAAGCACAAATTTGTGGAGCATTTCGAGATTTGAAGAGTAAGCAATACCATTGTTATCAAACTAATATTACTTAAGAATTTGACAGTACACTCATTTTTTCATGTCTCACTGGTCAAGCGCATTGTAGATGGCACACATTTAGATACCATATAACCACCAGTAGAGGTTGGGGTTGAATCAGAATATGAGGTAAAGGTAATCTTGGATTAAAAAAGGATGAGCGGTTGTCTATATTATCTCATTGACTGGAAGGGTTATGGTCGAGAGAGTAGATCCTGGGAATGGGCAGGGCATGTACGTGCAGCCCGGTTGTTAATCAGTTTTCATGCACATTATCATGTCAGGCCCAAGCCAGTGGGAAGGATCCTGGGAGGGATGTACTGTCACAGATAAGTGTCCTGCATGATACGCGGCACAGCGGAGACCCCAGAAGTGATGGAGAAGTTTGAGGCAGGGGACGCGTTATAGTGTTCCATACTCCCTTGTGTCGACACCTCTCCTGGAAGTCTGCACTGTGTTTGGGAGCACTCCTCGAGTGCAGCAGCATAAACACTGCACCTGGGAGTAAAACGCTGCCTGCAATTGTTCACGCCTAGTGCACATTTGTATTTGATGCCAGGCAAGGCTTTTTCTTATCTGATTTTCTGGCAGGCTCATAAATTAATATTCTGGTGGATGCTGCAAAGTTCTTAATGCCTCTTTTTTGATTCCTGTATGTGTTCTTTTTGGCATTCTTAAGACTATAACTGTCCATGGATATTTTTCTCTGAAAGCCTAAAACAACAAACGGGCATAGAAAGATTTACAAACAGCAGATTGATCATCTTTGTTGGTAAGTTGCATGCTTACATATATTCATGGATGTATAAACTTACCATCCTATGAGACAATTTGGTGATCCTGTTGAGTGGTGATTATAAAATGTTGCAAGATAAACAAGACAGTAAAACACTGTTATTTTGTGGGTGATATTTTTTCTTGGCAATCCTTAAGCACTTTCATCCTTTGATGGATGTATTTATATAAAGCAAACACGAGATGATGAATGGAGCGCTGAATCTTTTCAGACACTCACCCCCAGTACAGATCTGGGTTGAATCCATCATCGTACTTTAGCTCACTTCGCCACCCCAGTTCAGACCCAGCCATATGCATATCAGTATTGATGCTTTTCCTTATGGGAACAGTGCAGCCCAAACTGCCATGCCCGATCTTCCCTGGACTGGAAACAAGAATCCTGGGACCAGTTTTTGGGTAACACCCATCATCAGCCAGGCTAGCTTGTAACTAGTGTCAAAGTGAGCAAGAGACAAACGTCTGGGCATATCCTGCCAACTAAGGGCAAACAAAGCAACCACAAGGAGAATATGGAGGGAGTGCTGAAACATTTCAGACACTCATCCCTAGTAACAGATCTGTGTTGAATCCATCATTGTTCTTTATCTCACTTGACCACCCCAGTTCAGACCCAGCCATATGCAAATCAGTCTTGACTCTGTTCCTCATGGGAACAGTCCAGCCCAAACTACCAAGCCTGGTCTTCCCTGGACTGGAAACAAACATCCTGGGTACAGATTCAAGCTAGCCTGGCTGATGAGGGATATCTGCAAATTACAACATAAATGCTCATCACCAAATAGTGAGTCGGTTTCCAGCACTGTTTCATGGATTGGGAAAACTTAAGACAATGTAAGTACAACTGCATATTAATTACAATGTTTTTTCTGTTACTCAGCAACACTGTCGAATTTCATTTCATTTCTAGGAAGCTGTTGAAAAGGAACTTAAAATATTACTAAAGCATGATATCAATGAGCGATCTACTGGTCAGACACCATGGGTTTTGCCCATAATGGTACTGCCTAAAAAGGACAATGAAGAAGCTCTACGCATCTGTGTTGATTTGTTTCAAGTTAACAAGGCATTTGAAAGAAAATGACATCAAGATTGCAAATGAGATCACACAGCTGAATGGTGACAAAGTATTTTCTCTATTTGATCTAGACAAAGATATCATCAATTGGAACTAGAAGAAAATTGCAGCCACATTATTACCTTTTTTACCCATATTCATTCAATTCAGTTCACTCATGTTCAAATATAAAAGATTACATTTCGTCATGTCATCAGCTGCAGAAATATTTCAAGATGTAATTCGACACATAATGCAGCCTGTCACCCATTATTTCAATTACAGTGATGATATATTGGTCTTTGGCACCACATGAAAAGAACATGATAAAGCTCTTACACAAGAGTTTCATTTACTTACTGATGCAGGTCTCACTTTGAATGCAGATCCAACAACGTTCAGACATTGTTAGCCACCTGTCCCCCACTGGATGTTACCAAATGCTGATGTGTGGGGAACAATGTCATTATTGGAGATTGAGTCATTGTCAGACAAAAATGAAAACGCAAGTCTTATTCTCCTTTTGATGTTGACACTCTGAGGGTTGTGACTAATAATGGCAACATGGTGATTGCTCACTGTCCTTGAAAGTCTATTATATGAGATTCTTCACATATCAAGCACCTGCCTCAACATTCCCCAATTCCAGATGTCAGAGGTGAGACTTCTCGACCTGAGAATCCAGAGAGCCAACAGCTACACCTGTGTCTCTGTCACCAATGCCAGTTGTGAACACTTCTTCTGTGTCTCCAAAGCCTCACATGACAAGATCTGGGCATTAGATTTGAGCACCAACATGATTTATTGAAGAGTTATGATGTATATATGTATTATTTGTACCTAATATTTACCAAAGGGGAGATGTAGTGTCTTGTAATTTAGAGATGATGGGACCCTTTTGGTTTCTGATGGACTCCCTAGAACAGTGATGGAGGTGCTTGGGTGTGGTTGATAGAATTCATGATGTGGAATGTTCAGTTAACAGTTACACGCTGAGGATTAAAGATATGTAATACCAACCTCCATGTGTGGCATAATCATTTACGGGCTCTGAGACAGGGGAGAACTCTACAGTCCCTACTATAGAAAAGCAGGACCAAAACAACTGGTGGATGAAGCACCACTGATACGAAAGATGACCTTTTATTACGCAAAAAAAGTTAAAACCAGGGCATGGGTCCTGCCATGAAACATTGGAGAAGTAATTTTAACGTAACAGCAAACAATCTATATCATTTTGAGAGCCATCCACAAAACAATTGGAAACAGAGATAAAGAGTGTTAAAACCCTAGTCACTCTCCCACCACTGCATTGGCAGGCAGACTCAAACACACACAGATTGCATATTGTATATCCATTCTTTACGAATAATAAATGCCCTTCTTGTATTGGATTTGTTTATTAGGCACATACAATGCTTTTAAGTTCCTTTCACTTTTTTGAAGGTTGTAGTGGAAGTAAAAATATGATTTATGAGTGATACTGACCAATTGCTGATGACCATTGAGAACCTCGGTAATGATGGGAAATCCTCTATTGGCCAACATATCTTTGGAGTGACTTTCTGTCAATATTTTGAATGCTGAAGTTTAAGAATGCTTTTAGCATCAAACTAAATATACCCCAGCGAGCTCTAAGGTTAATATATTGAATCAATTAAATAGATAAGCTATTCTTAAAGAGCAACTGTGCTCAAATATCTATTTTAATAATTAGAATGGATGATCACATATTATATCTGTTGAAGGGCATAACGTATGTTGGTTTCTACAGCTGTAAAAGATTCTCCTTCAAAGTTTCTCCTTCTTTCAAGATAGTAAAGGCAATGCTGTTGCGTTATGAGCTTAATAAATGCCACAACGACAATGTCAAATGAAATAAGTATGGTAATTTAACAGCAAAAAGATATGCCACTGCCAAGCGTACAGACAGCCGAAAAGAAGTAGTACTTTCACCAAACTACACGTTATGGATGACATTTCACAATAATACTGCATTGTATAAATCATGTGAGGAAGGCTGCACTTTTGGTGAAATAAAATACGTGCAGGGGATTGGAAAAAAGGTTCCTGCTGTTTTAAACATTGCTTGCATAGGTGCTCAATTCAGCGTTTTGTCTCCAAGCGTTGCTCTTGTAAACTCTGCTGACACAAAAAGTGGATCAATGCATATGTTTTTTTCGAAGAAAAAATTGTTTTTTGGAGCTTTCAAGTAAATCATGGATAACAAGGACATAGCTCAAGATGTCTATCACATCAAATGGTCACCAAGTTTTTTATTCTTGCCCATGTCCAATTTAATTTTGAATGTGATGACCTTGACGTCACTTGCACACAGCAACTAGCTGTTGTAAAGGAGATACTTAGTAAATCGCATGAAGAAATTCTGTGGGAAGACATAACCTACCCACTAATTGGTCATGCCCCCTCACTTCAAAACTGACCCTTTTCTCCTAATATGTCAGCCAGTGTTCTTCTGCATGATATAAATGCCATATTATATAAACAGAAACTGCGGTTCCCGTGGACAAAATGACAAAATATGTAGTACTAATATGCGCAATCGCAATGTCTATGGGTTTCAACGATGTCAAGAGGAGAAAACAGCATACACAGTTCAATGTTCAATAATAAATATTTCTATAAGTCTGAATACAATTTTACAGGTTTTTCAAAAGAACAATGATTAAGGGTCCCCAGTGACCATGGAACCTAAAAAACAGTAGTGACATATTAGTGACATAGACAATCGGTTTCCAACATTTGTAAAGTCGACCATTTAGAAGAAATGAATGATTACAACAGCTCCCTTATTAAATAATAGGAGCTGGAAAAAATGGTTCGCTTTGCTTTGGTCGATGGCGTTTTGACCCCTAGTGCAATGAGGCGTCTCTTCAGGACCTCATCATGTAGGGACATCTATAAGAAAAGGGAAAATTAGATAGTCAGAGAGGGCTTTATGTAGTCTAGCAGGCAAAGTTAGAGCGGTACGAATGGCCTTACCTGAAAAGGACGATATCAGGTCAGTGTGATTCAAACATGCACCTCCAGAAAGTGATAAAGTGAAAAGGGAATGGTGTTTACACACATAGGGCCTCATTTATGAGGCTGTGCGTCATTTTTACGCCGGTGCGTCACTTTTTGTGACGCAATAGTGGCGTACAAAATGCGCCTTGTTGTGCCATATTTACAAAGTGACGCATCTAGGTAGATGCGTCACTTTGTAAACCCCTGCGTCATATTATACCTGTGCCAGGTATAATGTATGCACGGGGGGCATATTGACGCAAGGAATGGTCGTAGAAGTGACGCAGTGAAATCTATGAGATTTCACTGCGTCACTTTTAGGACGCCGTTGCGTCAAAATATTGCGCCTACCTCACAGCAGGCGTAAGACTGACGCAAGCCCTTTCACATGGGGCTTGCCCCATGTGAAAGGACGCATTGCTGGAGTTGCGTCACTTTTGTGACACACTCCAGCAATGCGTCACTTTTGCGCCATACAGATACGTCAGAAATACTGACGTATCTGTAACTCCTTGCGACATGATGCGTCATACATTAAATATGATGCATCAGGAATGTGGGAAGGAGTGCGCACTGAGAAGTGATGCATCGCTGCTTTCCCGCAGCGATGCGTCATTTCTCATAAATGAGGCTCATAGGATCCAGCCGGGCACTGCGCATGTGGAGGGAGGAAGGAGAAGTATAGTCAGCGCAATTGAACACAAAAATAGGCCTAGTTAGTCTATACAAAAAACAATAACTGTGGACTCTCCCCATGGACGGGAAGAGGGGGCGCTGACACTGGCAGCTGCACATGTTCAGATATGAGAAAGAAAGTATTCACTCGGATCACAATAATCCAAATAGTGTAATGTGTCCTCAGTGAGGGATAAAAGAAAGTCATTTAATGAAGTCTGTCCCATCTAAGCACAATTACCATGCCAGAAAAAAGGAAAGAGATAGAACCCTTACTGGGCGCAGGACAAATTCTTTCCGCCCTCTGTTTTGTGAAAAATGGAAATGGGGCACTGAAGTACACGTCAATCCGTGTATCTGTGGAAATGAAGGGGTGATAAGTGAAAGGCAATTCATTCACTTGATGAAGCAGTGTAATATCTGCTTAAACTAGGAGTGCTCATACCTGCCAGATGAGGCCTCCAAACGGGAAATGCGTGTGTCCGCTACGCGTGGTACAGAACTACCTGAGTCCATCTACACGCATGTACTGACAGCGTGCCAAGCCTCAGGGAGTAGCTAAATGCAGGTTGCCGGAGTGCGTTAGACCCTGACGTCACGGCAGGCATCCTCGTAGATGGCCGCCTGACAATGAATTCCAGTTGCAAAAAGACCTATAGAGATGGAGGACAGACTTGTTAGCGTCTGATTCAATACAAAATGGGATTTGTGGCGAGCCCACATGAAAATTGAAGGTGTAAAAAAAGGGGATACAATTAGAAAAGTATCCGATGTGAACTTAGTGGAGTATTGTAATTGATGTGACTTATGGGTAGACCCAAACATTATAAAAAACCAGGCTGAAGATTCTGGTGACACATGTGAAATAGATGTATATATACCAAAGCGGCAACTATAACCATTAAGAAATATAACTTACAGAACAATAGTCGGCATGTTTGAACAAGTCATTCCACATTCTTGTATTATAGTGTGGGTAGACATACCTACCAAAAAGTGCTGCTCTTTTATACCAATGTCTTGTAAATACCAGCACAAAGATAAACATTATAATTTAGGCATAGTGAAACTCACACAGTGGGGGTTTATCAATTGCAAACAATATTGATATGCGCTAGTTACATTGCAGAAGATGCAGAACATGAGTCCTGGGCAGAATATGGATATGGAACCAACTCAATTCAGTTCATTAATGTGGTCACAAAACCCTGCCACCCCTCAACTGAATTTAGTCCTTCTGTTATAGAATTGGTTCTTTCTATCCAACAACACTCTAATCGCTGTAAGATTTGTGAAACTGAATTCCATGAGTTTGTTGAATACCTCAATAATGTTCAGAAACACCTGACTTGCACGTCCACCATAAATAAGTCAATAATAGCTTTCCTAGATTTAAACTTCATACATGAAAAAGTACCCTCTATACTGGTCTAGACAGGAAACCTACAGAAAGAAATACACATTTAGCCTTCAAATGTCACCACCCGCGAGCCTTACAAGATGGTCTACCCTTTGGCTAGTTTCTGAGGCTATGCAGAAGCTGCTGGCTAGAGGTTACCCTAATAGACTAGTTAGAAAATCACTCAAATGTGCATGGTTTTGTCCAAGAGAGGAACTCTTAGCTTTTTAAGAAAAGACTGCAATTATCAGAGCTCTTTGCGTCACTACTTTTGGTGTGCACACAAATAAGATCCGGAATTTGATTTAAAAAACTTGGAAGCTGATAAAAGCATTGATCCTACCATAGAGATACAGATGTTTGCTTTCAAACGGGGTAAAATTGTGAAGGATCACTTGATACGTTCCTCTACTGAGAGTAGCACCGAAAGACAGAGGGGTACAATAGACTCAGCATGGGGACTACCTGCACCCAAAGGACATTTTAAATGTGGGGATTGTGTCAGACGTGCTTATACATTTGACACCAACACGTTTGAACATGCGAATGTAAAACAGACACTTGAATTCCTATTGAACTGTAACACATGCAACGTTGTTTTGTGCATATGGTGTCCGTGTAATTTACCTTACATTAGGCAGACACAACAACCTATTAAGGCATGAATTAGACAGCATCGTAGCCGAATCAGATGTTTGGTAACAAATGCCCCTCTAGTGACACATTTTTCTGTACAAAATCAGACAGAAGATGACAGCAATTGGCAAATAATTGATAAAGCCAAGGTCCCAGAAAGAGGGGGTGATTTGACACAAATCTTACAGCAATTAGAGTGTCATTGGATAGAAAGAACCAATTCTATAACAGAAGGACTAAATTCAGTAGAGGAATGTGTGGTGTTTTGATGTCACTTGTGGAATTGAGTGTGTGAATAAAAATTCCTAGGCAGTTAAACATTAGAAACCAAGTGACATAAAATGACAGCAGAAGAAGGAACCAGGAAGAATAACATAAAAAGAAACATAATTTTAATAAGCACGGTTAAAAATCATATAGTTTGCTACACAACATATACTATATGTACTATATGATGACACCCAAAAATTAAAAGCCATACATTTTATACAGAAACACTAATTATAAAAAATGGACAACCAAACAACTTAATATAATTGGTGTCCAAGAACAGTGGCGAATAAACTCGACGCGCGTTTCGGGGTGGACAACGCCTTCTTCAGGAGCCACACAGTTTTATCTGAAACATATACACAAAAAATGTCTTTTACAAAAATGCTTCAAAGTAATCTAGACACAGAATTACATTTTAAGCAATATAATATATTTCATCATACATTATACAATAAAGAAGATGAAAGGGGGTCCTTGTTTTTTACAATCCACTTGTGGAATTGAGAACACAGAGTTGTTCTGGATTCCACGAGGGACAGTTGAGACCCAGGCTCAAGTATAGGACGTGTTTCTCTACATGTGGAAATAAAAGCTGTTACAAACATACCTTTCGTCTGAGGCTTCATGAATACAATAGTGGCGACGATCGGAGAAGAGCCGATGAGCCTGGAGTCCTGTTTGCAGCAGACCAGATGACTGTCCGGTAAAATTCACTTGCTTAAGGTCGGGCACGATTCTGAGTGACTAGCGGTGCTTTGAGGAATATTCCTGTGAAAAGCGCATCTTTCCACGACACTCAGTGAGTGTTTCAAGTATTTTTAAGGATTTCCAGCGATCGGACTTGTCCGCTGGTTACCGGTGCGTACTCCATGTATTGAAACGTGACGTAGGTACGTGACAGCGTGAATCGGCCATATTTTGGGAGGTGAAACATGGCTATTGATCACCCGTGTCGTAAGCACGCATCGCGCATGTGTCTACACGCACGGCGGTCATATTTTGGACCAAAATAGCGTAAAGGCGGGCATTATCTACCCGAGCAGCTGATATCGCCTTACGATCATCGTTTAGATCGTGTTAAATACCGATTGAAGCAATCGGAATGCATGATTTTGGTCCAAATTTTTGTAACATCATTATTTTTACATTTTGGTGCATATTAAAAAAAATATTAGAAACATTGGCATAATATTGTAGAATCATCACTTTATATATACATTGCTCAATAACTTCAGTTAATTTGAAATGGGAAATTTTTCTGCTCCTGCACCTTTCTTGGCTTCACCTGGAGAGCCCATATTGGAATGGAAAAGATGGAAAGAAGGTTTTCAAGCATACATTGAAGCGATAGTGGGCGATGATTATACTGAAAAACGCAAACTAGCAATATTGAAACATTGTTTGGGTGCAGAGGGTAGGCATGTTTTAAGCCACTTACCTCCATGTGGAAATATTGTATCATCAACTGAAGGAGAAGTGGATGTTTATAAAGAAGCAATCTGTCAATTGGATAAACAGTACATAAAAAAAGTCAATGAAGCGGTCTCTCGTCACAAGTTTTTAAGTAGGGGTCAATTGCCTAATGAATCTATTGATTCCTTTATGAATGATTTGAGAATTTTAGTATCCAAGTGCAACTATTCAACTTTTCAAGATCAGATGTGTGTGATCAAATGGTGCATAACGTTGCAGATGTTAAAGTTCAAGGGAAGCTACTGGATACAGAAGATTTAACATTAGCTAAAGCCTTAGACATTGCTCATCGTTTTGAGGATATGAGAATTGGTTTAAAAGAACTTTTTGAACAAAAAGTATCTGAAGTAAACCTTGTCAAGAAAACCAGTTATGAAGACAATGTATCCAACAAGGTGAAAAACAAGAGCCAGCAATATCAAGACAAAAAAGAATACATATGTTTCAAATGTAGTATTTCTGGTCCTTTGGCGAATGATAGGAAGTGTCCTGCAATTGGCCAGGTGTGCAGATGCTGTAAATTAAAGGGACACTTTACGAAAATGTGCCGAAATAAGAACAAATTCAAAAGTAAAAATTTTGATTGTAAAGGTCAGACTGAGGAAAATGTAAAAGAAGTTATGAGTGACATCGATGATGAGGAATTTCTTTTGAAGGTGTATGAAATCAATACATCTGTAAAAGATGCTCCTTATTGTACAGTTGTCATTGGGGTTAAAGATATAAATATTATGGCTGATTCTGGTGCAAGACACACTCTTATTGGTGAGGAATGGATAAAGGAATTTCCAAACTTGTGTTTATCTCCACCTGACATAAGGTTAGTTGGGTATTGTAGAAAACCCATAGATGTGTTAGGATTTTTCGAAAGCACCATAAGTTTTAAAGGTAAAACTATTTTGTCAAAGGTGTATGTAGCTAAGGATGGATCCTGTCTTTTGGGTTGGCCCCAACAAAGTGATTTTATGATAACATTGGATCCCAATCACCCGGAGCAAGTACTTAGGTATTCAGATTTAATTTTAAATGTCGAATCTGACCCAAGTTCGGAATGGGAAAAGAGATTTCCTAATGTTTTCTCTGTTTCGAAATTAGGCCTTTTGAAGAAATTTGTACATAAAATCATTCTCAAACAAAATGCCATACCAAAAGTTCATAAAGTGATAAATGTCCCGTTGCATTTAAGACAAGCTGTTAAAAGTGAACTACAAAGATTGTTCAAGTAGGATGTCATTGAAGAGATAGAATCTTCGGAGTGGTTATCTCCGGTGGTTGTTGTACATAAACCTAATGGTAAGGTGAGATTATGTGTTGACTTAAGAGATCTCAACGATAACGTGTGGGTTGACAGGCATCCATTGCCCAATATAAATGAAATGTTCACGAAATTAAAAGGGGCATACATATTTTCTACTCTTGATTTGTCTATTGCGTACCACCAGATAGCGTTACACGAGGATAGTGAACATCTCACTTCATTCATCACATCAGAAGGAGCCTTCAGATATAAGAGGATGCCATTTGGGTTAATATCTGCTGCTCTGTTTTTCAGAGGGTGATGCACAACTTGTTTAATGATATTGGAATTGTCCTATATATTCAGGACGATATTTTGATTTTTGCGTCAAATTTTTCAGAACATACAGACATAATACACAAGGTTTTGTGCATTTTGCAAGATAATGGGCTTACTCTCACCAAGGATAAATGTAAATTTGGGGTGTCATCAGTTGACTATTTAGGTCATTGAATTAGTAAACACGGCATTTCTCCGAAACAAAATCTGATCAGGGCCATTGAATTAGCTCCTGATCCTGAAAATAAGGATCAACTCAGATCTTTCTTGGGGCTTGCCGAATATTATACAAAGTTTGTTCCATTATTTGCTGATAAAACATTGAACATGAGATGTTAAATGAAAAAAAATGTATCATGTTTGTGGGATGAAAATTGTAAGAAAGAATTTTTAGAGTTAAAGAAGAGTATTGCATCTGCTCCTGCTTTGAGAACTTTTGATACAATGTGTAATTCAATTATCATTACTGATGCAAGGAATGCTGGCATTGGAGCAGTCTTAATACAAAATCAAAAATGTCAGTTGGTTACAGATGGTTTTGCATCTAGACCATTAAGATGTGCTGAAAGTAAGTATTCTACTTTAGAAAAAGAAACTCTTGTCTGTTGGTGGGGAATTGAGTATTTTCGTAAGTATGTTTATGGAACTATTTTCAAAGTCAGAACTGATCATAGACCCCTAGTTGATTTGTTCACCACAAAAAGTTGCAGTAAAGCGACTTCAAGAATTGCAAGATGGCATTATAAGTTGCAAGATTTTCATTTCAAGGTGGAGTATATTCCAGTAGTAAGGAATGTACTAGCTGATTGCCTGTCGAGATGACCTGCTCTTGATGACAATGTGGTTGGAGAAGATATTGACTTAGAAAATGTTATTTCCATTTGTGAAGTGTCAAAAGGTTGTATTCAAGAGAGTGAATGGAGATCAGCATGTGAAAAGGATACAACAATGAGAGATGTTATAATATATGTAAAATCATCATGGCCACGAAAAGTTAGTTTATCAGAAAATGTAATTCCTTTCTTTCTGATTGCTCATGAATTATTTCTAAATGATGATGTAATATTTAGGGGTCTTCAATTAGTTGTGCCTGGTGAATTGCAACAAAAAGTTTTAGATATGGCTCATGAAGGGCATCCAGGCATGACAAGTATGAAAAACAGAATTAGAAGCGAGTTTTAGTGGCCAGCTATGGATAAAGCCATTGAACAAAAAGTTAGAGATTGCATATATTGCTGTTTAAGTGACAAGTCTCAGAAACATATTTCATATGAGCATTTACCAATGTCTAGACCTATTCGTGTTTAGGAGTGTGTTTCCTTAGATATTGCAGGACCCATGACTTACATTAAGAGTGTTGTGTATGCCATTATTTTGGTAGATCAATTGTTGCAGTGGCCAGAGGTAAACATTGTTTCTAGTATAACCTCACGTGTGGTGATAAAATTCTTAAATGAAATATTTGAAAGGGAAAGTTTTCCTGTTTCCATTACAACTGATAATGGTGTGCAATTCATCTCTGTTGAAATGAAAGATTTTATGAAAAGTCATGGCATCAATCATAAAAGTGTTTCTGTCTATTTTCCTCAGAGTAATAGAATTGTCGAAAGGTGGATAAAAGTTTTTAAAGAATGTCTACAAGTAGCTTTACAAAATGGAAGGGATTGTAAACAAGCTTTAAGTGAAATTTTGTGGTGTTATAGAAACACTCCTAGGAATATGGGAGATGTATCCCCTTTTGAAAAAATGAGAGGGAGGAAGAGTGTTTCCAATATGAGTCAATCTTGGATGAGAAATTTGATTAGTAATAAGATCCATACTAAATACTTTCTGAAATGTGTTTCTTCTCAAATTGGGGTAAATGACTGAGTTTGTGTTAAGAAAAGCAGATTGGTCAGATCAGGAGAGTCACGTCTGGTCCAATAAAGGTTTTACGTGTTGTTAGACAAGTAGTGGAGTTGTCTGATGGCAACGTGTGGAGTCTATCTAAGATTGTTAAAATTCCTCGTTGGTTGTGGCCAAATGGTAAGGTCAATGATTCTTCTGCATCTTCGTATTCTAAATCTGCTAATAATGCCAAAAAATGGAGCCAATTCACGGTTTCATCAGGTGATGTTTGACATAACCAACGTTCACAGAGAATGCGTCAAAATCCTGTGTGGTATAAAGATTATGCATTTGACAAGTAAAATGTCTTTGTACTTGATGAAATGTTTTTCTTTCTGGCATGATTGTTATTATGCTGTTCTCCTTGTACTTTTCATTTTATTATATTGGTTATAAGAAGAAGTTGTTTCTTTTGTTTCATTTTGTAATTAATCACTTTGTGGAGTTATTTGCATTTTATTGTTATTTGTTATTTTTAATATTTTGTTTTACGAAGGGAAATGTGTGGTGTTTTGATGTCACTTGTAGAATTGAGAACACAGAGTTGTTCTGGATTCCACGATAGACAGTTGAGACCCAGGCTAAAGTATAGGACGTGTTTCTCTACGTGTGGAAATAAAAGCTGTTACAAGCATACCTTTCGTCTGAGGCTTCATGAATACAATAGAATGGCAGGGTTTTGTGGCCACGTTAATGAACTGAATTGAGTTGGTTCCATATCCATATTCTGCCTCGGACTCATGTTCTGCCTCTTCTGCAAAATGTTCCAACTTGGAAGAGTCCAACACATCAGAATAGACTTTATAATTGCTAATGCTGTTTCAATGATTTCTAGACCACAGCGGTAACAGACAGCTGTAAGAAGACAGGAAAATAGATGCATTGAAAGGTGTTGATGAGCTCTTCCAATGCTAGCTTCTCACTGCGCTAGGAATTTTCTGCCTTGCGTTATTTTTGGATGCGTTTTTAATCTGAAAGCACTTACTTTATCACTCGTCTTATTTGAATTAATTGACTTAACGTGGACCTGTCTCCAAGAAGCGACAACACACTTTACTAAAAGCAGCTTTTTGTGGCTGAAGCATCTCTAAAAGGACGTGCAGATCAATCTTTATTCATGAATTTATTAATTAGTTGAATTTTTAAGGTGCAAGCAGCCACCTAAAAAGGGTTTCCAGGTGCCCGAGCAGACGGCGTGGAGTACAAGCAGCTTGGAGAAGTTATTGGTTGAATAACCAGGTCTTCGAGGATTTATGGAAGCGGGTGTAGACTGTTTCTTTCCGGATAGCTGAGGGGAGTGAATTCCAAACGGAGGGACCAAGATATTCAAAATATCTGCCTCCCATACTGGATTGTTTGAATCTGGGTACAATGAGGTTCTCATGGGTTGATGAGTGGAGGTGACGGGCAGGCACATAGGGGCCAACCAAAGATTGCAGATACTGTGGTGCTATGCCGGTTTTAATTTTGAACATGTAGCTCAGGGCTTTGAACTTGATTCAGTTCTCTACCCTGAGTCAATGTAGGTCCTGTATGTGGCTGGAGATGGCGGTAGCTCTGGGGACCCTACAAAGTAGTCTTGCCGCTGAGTTTTGTTCCATCTGCAACCTTCGAGTCACAGCCTTGTTGGACCCAAAATATAGAGCATTTCTGTAGTCCAGCCTTGAGGGGTCAAGAGCTTGGACTACTGTTCTCTGGGTAGACTCTGGCAGCATCCAGATGATTTTTCTGTGCCACTTCAGAACGGTGAAACAAGTAGCAGTGACCTTGACTGCTCGGTGGTGCATAGTGAATGAGTCGTCAATGGTTGTGCCTAGATTACGGACGTAGAAAGACGGCCGGGGAAGTGCTCCCATCTCACTGGGCCAGTGAAGTGGGCCCCATAAATCTTTGTTTTTACCAAGGATCAGAACCTCGTTTTTTTCACCGTTTAGTTTTAGATGGTTGGCATGCATCCATGAAGCTATTTTCCCTAATACAAGCTGAAGGGGGGGGGCGAGACACCGCTGTTTGTTTTAGACAGAGAGAAAATAATCTGTGAGTCGTCGTCAGCATAGGAAAAAAGAGACAACCTAGCATCTTCAGCAATGTCAGCTAGGGACCTGACATATAGGTTAAAGAGCAATGGGCTAAGGATGGAAGGTGCGGTTATCCAGGAAGGAAATATGCCATTTTAAAGCTGTGCAACAGATGCCCAGTGACTTCAGCGTATTAACACGTATTGGGTGAGATACTTTATCGAACGCCACGCTTAGGTCTAACAACCTAAGCACGACAGTATCACTAGCATCCAAATGATGCTGCAACCATTCAGTGACCCCCAATAAAGTAGTTTCTGTGGGGAAACCTGCTGGGAAACAAGATTGAGATGGGTGGAGGATTATATTGGTTTCCACGAATTTGGAAAGCTGGGAGTGGATATGTTTTGCCAAGATTTTCAAGAAGGCAGGTAGTAAGGAGATGGGCCGATAGTTGGAGAGTGTGTCAGGGTCGGCATTGGTCTTTTTTAAAAGGGGGTTCACCATCGCATGCTTCCAGGCTGAAGGGACTGAAGATTCCAGTAAGGAAGCATTGAAAAGATCCTTGAAGATGCGCAGATGAGATGACTCAAGCTGTTCGAGCACAGCGATCCGCATAGGGTCCTTGGGTGAGCCGTATTTCGCACTGTCTGAGCGAACTTTAAAGGCATCTTCGTTGAAAAGGGGCCAGGAGTCCAGAACATTGGGGGAAGTACCAAGTACTCTGTCTTGGTCAGGGGGTGTGTTTGTCATATGGGATGAAGGTGTGAGCTGGAGGGAGAGTTTGGGCTGTGACTGAGAGGGGCTGCCACAATAAGAGATCGTAATGTCTGAGTAAATTTTCTCTATTTTCTGAACAAAAAAGAGTGCGAGATCCTCACATTGGTGTTTATAGAGGGGCAGGGGGTTCTCAGGAGCATAGTCTCTTCTTCATTTTGGTTCCAGCACTTTACATTTGGCTTTCTCTGTTTTTTAGAGTGAGCTCGTCATGGGCATGGAAGGGGTTAAATACCCGTTTAGAGGGGAAGGAGGTCTCAGAATAGGCCCAGGGTAAACTGAATTTGGTTGAAAAGTGGTCCGACCAGCATAATGGTAGTGCAGGGGCACAGCAGATGCAGGATAAGTTGGAACAAATGGGGTTCTCTCCTGACCTGTGGGAGTACAGCAGAGGTTTTCTCCTTCCTGTTTCCGGCCGCTGCGCCACACCACGCCTCGCGGCCCCCGCTTCGCGGGAGCCGCTCGCAGGCGCAAGACTCTGCAGCAACTGACCACCGGGTCCCTGGGAAGTGCATAGGAGCACCAACGCGGCATCCCTGAAAGCGGACACTGTCACTGAGGCTTGAGGCGGGACTGCGAGGACCAGCGTGCAGAGCGGCGATCATCGGCCGCAGCTGGTCCTCTTCCCGCCCCTCCACCTGATAAAATCCTGCTGGAGCAAAGCTACGTGGGTTCTCTCCTGACCTGTGGGAGTACAGCAGAGGTTTTCTCCTTCCTGTTTCCGGCCGCTGCGCCACACCACGCCTCGCGGTCCCCGCTTCGCGGGTGCCGCTCGCAGGCGCAAGACTCTGCAGCAACTGACCACCGGGTCCCTGGGAAGTGCATAGGAGCACCAATGCGGCATCCCTGAAAGCGGACACTGTCACTGAGGCTTGAGGCGGGACTGCGAGGACCAGCGTGCAGAGCGGCGATCATCGGCCGCAGCTGGTCCTCTTCCCGCCCCTCCACCTGATAAAATCCTGCTGGAGCAAAGCTACGTGGGTTCTCTCCTGACCTGTGGGAGTACAGCAGAGGTTTTCTCCTTCCTGTTTCCGGCCGCTGCGCCACACCACGCCTCGCGGCCCCCGCTTCGCGGGGGCCGCTCGCAGGCGCAAGACTCTGCAGCAACTGACCACCGGGTCCCTGGGAAGTGCATAGGAGCACCAACGCGGCATCCCTGAAAGCGGACACTGTCACTGAGGCTTGAGGCGGGACTGCGAGGACCAGCGTGCAGAGCGGCGATCATCGGCCGCAGCTGGTCCTCTTCCCGCCCCTCCACCTGATAAAATCCTGCTGGAGCAAAGCTACGTGGGTTCTCTCCTGACCTGTGGGAGTACAGCAGAGGTTTTCTCCTTCCTGTTTCTGGCCGCTGCGCCACACCACGCCTCGCGGCCCCCGCTTCGCGGGAGCCGCTCGCAGGCGCAAGACTCTGCAGCAACTGACCACCGGGTCCCTGGGAAGTGCATAGGAGCACCAACGCGGCATCCCTGAAAGCGGACACTGTCACTGAGGCTTGAGGCGGGACTGCGAGGACCAGCGTGCAGAGCGGCGATCATCGGCCGCAGCTGGTCCTCTTCCCGCCCCTCCACCTGATAAAATTCTGCTGGAGCAAAGCTACGTGGGTTCTCTCCTGACCTGTGGGAGTACAGCAGAGGTTTTCTCCTTCCTGTTTCCGGCCGCTGCGCCACAGCACGCCTCGCGGCCCCCGCTTCGCGGGGGCCGCTCGCAGGCGCAAGACTCTGCAGCAACTGACCACCGGGTCCCTGGGAAGTGCATAGGAGCACCAACGCGGCATCCCTGAAAGCGGACACTGTCACTGAGGCTTGAGGCGGGACTGCGAGGACCAGCGTGCAGAGCGGCGATCATCGGCCGCAGCTGGTCCTCTTCCCGCCCCTCCACCTGATAAAATCCTGCTGGAGCAAAGCTACGTGGGTTCTCTCCTGACCTGTGGGAGTACAGCAGAGGTTTTCTCCTTCCTGTTTCCGGCCGCTGCGCCACACCACGCCTCGCGGCCCCCGCTTCGCGGGAGCCGCTCGCAGGCGCAAGACTCTGCAGCAACTGACCACCGGGTCCCTGGGAAGTGCATAGGAGCACCAACGCGGCATCCCTGAAAGCGGACACTGTCACTGAGGCTTGAGGCGGGACTGCGAGGACCAGCGTGCAGAGCGGCGATCATCGGCCGCAGCTGGTCCTCCTCCCGCCCCTCCACCTGATAAAATCCTGCTGGAGCAAAGCTACGTGGGTTCTCTCCTGACCTGTGGGAGTACAGCAGAGGTTTTCTCCTTCCTGTTTCCGGCCGCTGCGCCACACCACGCCTCGCGGCCCCCGCTTCGCGGGAGCCGCTCGCAGGCGCAAGACTCTGCAGCAACTGACCACCGGGTCCCTGGGAAGTGCATAGGAGCACCAACGCGGCATCCCTGAAAGCGGACACTGTCACTGAGGCTTGAGGCGGGACTGCGAGGACCAGCGTGCAGAGCGGCGATCATCGGCCGCAGCTGGTCCTCTTCCCGCCCCCTCCACCAGCCCTTCCCCTAGATAAACAGTGCCTGGAACGCGAACGCGGGACGCGCGCGGGGCAAAGGCCGGGGCTAAGACCGGGCAAAGAGCGGGCCGTTTTAGGCCGTTAGAGGCAGTTAGAGACAGGGCTGGGCCACCCCAATTGATTTTTAAGTACACATCTTATCTTATTTTTTAATCCAGTATGGCAACCCGTGAGTTTAGAGATAGAGTAGCCAAATCCAAACTTAAAAATGGCACCCTGGACGATTTCATCACCAGGACCCACACTGCCATTGACAACGAAATATCAAAGATGCAAAATAGGGTTTCTTTAGAACTCGAAGCTGCCAGAAGACTGTCAGTCGAGTTACTGCCGCCAAAAAATCCTCCCTTGGTCCCATTGCCTGGTCAAAAACACCAGAACGGTTGATAGGCTCTACACCCTCTCTGATTGCTATAAAGGCAGAAATCCACGCCAAACTAGAAGATAGTACACCCCCCTTACAGGAGAAACTTTCACAAAACCCCATTCTCCCTCCAAATTCCTACTTGGGGGTGAATGCAGAACAAAAGAAGGGAACAGAGGAGGGCTTATCCTCCACTAAAATTGAACCCACCCCTGTTCCACAAGAAAAAGGGGGTAGTTTACCTAAAGCACAAAAGCCTACACACAATAAAAGGAAACGCAACCCTACCACGGCATACTCAAGAAAAAAGGCCAAAGTGGCGAAGGCGCAGCTACCAATAAAAGTATCTCCCCTTCCTAAATTGCCAACACCAATATCTCCTACCCTGGCAACATGCCCAGAAATCACCCCCCATCACACAGTAGTCATTCAAGAGAATAACGATCTTACCATAGAAAGTGACACTGCAGGAACCCCCCTATGTACTATTAAAGGGAAGGATGTTGAATTTCTCACTATCGTTTGGGAAACATTAAAAAAACTACTTTCCCCACTAGAAAAGAGATTCACGCATATTGAAACGCAGCTATTAGAAATAGAAAAAAGTATACTAAATCTGGCAACCATTATTATGCAGAACCCTAAAACTACATGCACAAATGGACCATTACTGCCAGTGGCAATTTCTGATCCTACTGCTAAAGCTGCCGCGAATCCGCGGCCCCTTCCCAAGGTCAAATTATCAGGAACTGTTAACACACTCCCACCAGCTGCAATCTCCTCCCTTACTACCCCCATTGTTACACCTAAGGTAAAACCAACACCTAAACCCCGAACCAAGGTAGAAACACATATTCCTATTAGCAGGGTAATGTCAAATTCCATGCAACCGGGGGCTGCATCCACTCTTCTACCCCCCTTAGCTGTACCTGGTCAAAGAGCACCTGCCCCGACCGACCCTCCCAACCCGAGGAAAAATGGCCAGAACTCAAATCCCCCAACATCGCAGAGAGCCAGCACCAGTTTTATACGATCAAGGGGATTTGTAGATCTTCCCCCTGAGGTTAGCCCCTATGTTGTGGTGCTGACTGGAGTAACCGAACTAATGTACAACCAGCAGGAAAACTTTGCTTCTCTAAAGAACAAGGTGATCCACTGGTTAGACGTCAACAAACCAATACCCAACCACCTAAGGAGCAAAATCCTTATGGTACGGAGAGTACCTTGGGTAGGGACTACACAAAAATCTATTTGCGGTGACTGTGTGATTATCTCGTTTGAGGATTCCAACACTGCACATGCCATTTACTCATGGATTAACCATACTTCAACTGCATCAATAACAGCAAGACCCCTCACTTTCTTCTATCCACCTTGTGCCCCTCTAACCCAGGGAGGGAATAGGAGTATGTTGCAGGTAAGGAACCACACATGGGGTGTACAAAGTAACTGGTGGGCAGACACATTTGGAGGATGGAATGGGGTCCCAACTTCCAATAGATATGGATGTCTGGAGGAAGTGGACTGACTTCCACACTCAATAACCACTGCATCCCCCTCACCCTCCCCAGTCTGTGCCCGTACTCAGCCCATGGACATTGCACCAACAACCAGTATTCAAAAAATACATATGGTTGGTCAATCTCTCTTACCAACATCAGCCCACAGAGTGCTAAATGAACCTAGAGTAGGGGCAGGTAGGCAAACCGCATGCTCACCCAAGGGCGAAACTATCGATTCGAACCAGAGGCTGAAACATAATTGCCTTACATCACACAGCCTCAAATTACATAGTGTCTCACTGGATGCTTCACAATCCAACCAGTGTGGGAAATCTGTAGCTCTTGAGCGCCTCGCAACACTAGACACTAGAAGCATACCAGAGGCCCACGGCATAATTTCCAAGGGCGAAACTATCGATTCGAACCAGAGGCTGAAACATAATTGCCTTACATCACACAGCCTCAAATTACATAGTGTCTCACTGGATGCTTCACAATCCAACCAGTGTGGGAAATCTGTAGCTCTTGAGCGCCTCGCAACACTAGACACTAGAAGCATACCAGAGGCCCACGGCATAATTTCTATTCTGTCATGGAATGTGGCAGGGCTAGCTAACAAAATAGACACCCCGGACTGGACAGATCTAGTGGAGGGCTATGACATATGTCTCTTACAAGAGACATGGGCAAGAGAACAACTTAGCCGCCAGGGATTCGCTATCTTTAGCACTGAAGCAAAATGGGGAGGAAAGGGCCGCCCTTCTGGAGGACTTTCGACCTGGATTGGGTCCCATCTGGCCTGCAGGGCCACACACCTGGAAACTAATTCCTGTGACTTCCAGTGTGTCACCCTGGAATGGCCATGTGGAGGGAAGCTGGTACTGATTAACTTCTACTCAAGGCCAGTCGGGGTAGCTGTAACATCAGGCCCAGTGGAAGAGTTAGCACAGTTCCTAGATATACACAATTTTTCCTCCCCCTTAATCATAGGTGGTGACTTTAATCAACAATATGAACCACTCCCTGTCTACATGGAAGGTATATCCGCCGAGGAGGATGACCTATGGGACATTCCTACCTTGATAGATCCAGTGACCAAGGCATGTTCCCCTCTCGCCATCCAGATAATGTCCCTCACTCTTAGTCACTCCTTGAGGGCGTGCAACGGACGGATGGAGGGTGATATCCCGCCTAAAAATACTTTTAACAGGCCGGGTCACGAGTCAAGGATCGATTATATAATGGTATCAACCAGGGACTGGAGGAGGGCGAAAGATTTTAAAGTTATCAATAGATACGATAGTGACCACAACCTGCTTTCATTAAAATTTGAGATCCCCTATCGACAATTAGATAAGGTAGATCTTAATGCACCATCACAGCCCGACTTAGTGCTAACCAGCAATAGGCGTAGAATA
The DNA here is from genome assembly GCF_964263255.1 of Lissotriton vulgaris. Lineage (NCBI taxonomy): Eukaryota > Metazoa > Chordata > Amphibia > Caudata > Salamandridae > Lissotriton > Lissotriton vulgaris. The sequence continues at coordinate 310,223,090 of NC_141698.1, forward strand.
AAATGGACCAAATTGCTGGAAAATCACACTAATATTGAAAGAATCTATCCACTAGTTACCCCTGTCCTGGAAAAAGTAGAGTGCTGCATGAACCACCCAACCAGCGAATCAGAGATTAAAATTACGGGTAGTTCGGGCCCTCAGGCACAATTGGCTGTTCTTGTTAATATCCACTCAGAGTTATGTACTAATCTTGCAGAGGTATTGAACCCAGTTACTAAGCCACGTAAGCCAAAAAAGAGAAGAGTGACCTGGTTCAACGCCTCTTGCAGGGATGCAAAAACCCTACTGTTAGAATCACTGAAAGCACGAGATACTCCGAACACAATTAGGGAGAGACGAGTAGCCTACAAATCTGTCCTCCACAATGCAAAAATAGAATGGGACGAGGAGAACTGGACAAAAATATTAGCTGCCCTCGCTTGCCAAGATTCACGGACTTTTTGGCAAATCGTCAGGCATGGCTCGGCCGAACCACTTGCAGCAGTCGAGGCCTGTATAGCGCCATCCGTCTGGGAGGAACACTTCAAAAACTTATACCTTCCACATAGCAGTGATAGCGGAAGAAGTGAAGATGTCGGAGAGTCCCCCAAAATCAAAAATACCCTAACCGATATGGATGTTTTCAGTATAGAAGAAGTCACCCTGGCAATTTCCTCCCTGTCTGCTGGGAAGGCGCCGGGCCTAGACAGACTCCCAGGCGACCTTTACAAGCATGAACCTAAGGTTTGGGCTCCGTATTTTGGGGTATTATTTAATTCCATTTTGAAAGGTCTGCCAATCCCTTCCACCTGGCTAGGGGCAGAAATAGTGCCAATTTTCAAAAAGGGGTCTCCCCTCCTCCCTGTAAACTATAGGCCTATAAGCCTAATCGATGTTTCCCAGAAACTATTCTCCAAGCTTTTGTTGAACCGTCTTCATGAGTGGATCAGGGACTTCAACATCCTTAGCCCCTTTCAAGCAGGCTTCAGGGAGAAGGTCTCCACAGTGGACCAGGTCTTTCGCCTCGCCATGATATATTGGAAAACAGTACAGCTGGAGGGTGGCAGCCTCTATACTGTATTTGTGGAGCTGAGGGCAGCGTTCGACCTGGTCCCGAGGAATAAGCTGTGGGAGGTCCTTGATAAACTGGGGGTCCCTGAAGGTCTCTTGAATATGATAATACGTCTCCACACCAGTAATTATGCCCAAGTTAGATGCGGCAGGATGGGAGAATTGTCTGAGAAGTTCCCCGTTGGCAGGGGGGTAAGGCAGGGTTGTGTGCTTGCACCAACCCTGTTTTGCCTCTATGTCAACGGGGTAATCTCCCACCTAGCGGGCATACCCAACTCTGATGCCCCGAAATTGGCCGCCGAGAGGGTATCAGCCATCATGTTTGCCGACGACACACTGCTTTTATCCAAGTCGGCAAACGGCATTCAGCGTACCTTGGATGGCTTTGTGGACTTCTGTGAGGCCCATGGATTGGAAATCAACACCACCAAGACGAAATTCATGGTCCTTAACCCCCCACAGAAATTTCACTTCAGTCCTAGTATCACACATACCAAGCTGGAAAGGGTAAAAACATTTGAATATCTGGGAATTGTACTAAATGATAAATTTACCTGGATCTCCCACCTGGAGAAAGCTGCACTGAAATTGACCCAGCACTCGGGAGGAATAATGAAGCTCTTGGCAAACAACAAATCCTCAGTCAGGCCGATCGGCCCCCCAATACAGATTTACAAATCTCAGGCCAAGGGGGCTGTAATCTATGGATCTGAACTTTGGGGCCATGAAAATACTTCAAAATTGCTGAAGGTGGAAAATAAATTTATTCGCAATCTTGTTGGGCTACCACCGAGCACCCCCATTATACCCCTATGGATGGACCTTGGCCTATGCCCGCTTGATGAGGACTTGGCTCTACGCCCACTGGCCTTCTGGCGTAGAATATGGATAACTCCTGAGTTGGCCAGCTACAGGGAAGGACTAAGGGAGATTCTTGCCACTCCAGGTGCCGGAAAAATCAAATGGCTCAAATCTATCAAATTAGAACTGGAGGCTTTAGGTCTCTCAACTATGTGGTCTGACCCTCAGAACATGTGCCACACCCTCTCTAAAAAAGATCTAGCCAGGTCATACCGAGAACTCAAATTATCCCTGATACTCAACCATCAACATCCCGGGTCCTTGACAGCTTCCTTTTTCTCTCACAAGGTTAATTACAACATGGAACCTACTCTAGATAAAATTTATCCTACTGTATTGAGAAAATTATATCTCCAGTGGAGACATGGCACTCTCCCCATTAGAACTTTCACAGCAAAATGGAGCCATGATTCGAGTAGTTCCTGTCCAGCATGTAGAAATTCGGAGGAAAGTGAGCTCCACATTCTTTTTTTCTGTCCAGTCTATTGTGGGATTCGTAGACACTGGATTGTTCCCCTATGTAGGAATCTGGGATTCAAGAAGTGCCTACCTGCCTTTAGAGTCCTAAAAACTGACTTGTCAGATCTCATTGTGTTCGCTATGGCCAAATATTTGGGCGCCTTCTGGTCCATATAGACTGAGTATGGACCTGTTTTTATTATATAAAGATTCCTTCCAGTATAGTTTTTATGAATTTTACAAATTCACTGTACAAATCATTTAAATGAATTGTTTTATATGATTGTCTTTTATGGTAAACTTTTACCGAAATAAAGGTTTTTGAACTTGGATCCAATAAGTGACCTGCCAGCTAGATCAGACACAAAGTTCATGCAGGTTGAATTAGTAAGGTTGTCTAGGTGTATGTTTAGGTCGCCCAGAATTGAAAAATTGGCCAAGCTCATGAGCAGAGGGGTTATAAGTCTAGGAAAGGATGCCGCCCAGGGAGCTGAGGGTCCAGGAGGGCAATAGACTAATATACCAGAGAAGTAAAGTTTGGGGTTAGGGCCAGATTGAATAGTGTAGCTTCACAATTCACGAAGGCCAAGGGTTCGAATTTGCACTGAAAACCTTTTTTATATATGATGGCTATACCCCCTCCCATTTTAGGACCTCTGTCTTTCCTAACTATAACATAATTCAATGGCAGAGCAGTGGCAACATCAGGGCCAGTGTTCTCATATATGATATATATCAATATGCAGACCCCCCAGCATTTCGCGATTTCGCGATTTGCAAAAAAATCGCGAAATCGGCAGTTTTGTAAAAATGCCGCGATTTTTACAAAACTGCCCGCGAAATTTAGAAAATGTGCCCAAAACACTGAATGCATGCATATTTTACCCACCGTGGCAGTCTCAAAGGGCTTCAGCCCCCCTCCCTCCCCCGGAGTGTTTGTCAGCCCAGGCTGAGACAGCCCCGGGCTGGCGGCCGTCTTGTCTTAAGGCAGCTGCACCCGAGTACTTAACAAGTGAATGGTCTTTTAAAGACCTGTTAACTAGGCTTTGTTCTGTTATGTTTTCACCCCTTCAAGCCCCCTGCCCCTCCACTCTGCCTATGCTGTAGGAATTTGACACCCCCTCCTCCTCCCCCTGCAGATGCCTTAAGACAAGAGGCCGCCAGCCCGGGGCTGTCTCAGCCCGGGCTGACAAACACTCCAGGGGAGGGAGGGGGTCTGAAGCCCTTTGAGCCTGCCACTGTTTTGAAAATGCCATAAATAATAGTGGCAAATGCACGCACCAATTATTTATTTGACATGTGGAAAGGGGGTAATGGCAAATCAATAACCATGCCGGCTGCATCCTACGACAATTACAGGAGCAGCTGCTGCCAAGTTTGTAGTATTGTGCCAGCAGCCTTCACCTGCCGCAAAGGTTGATGAAAGCGAGAGATTCCCACCGTTGACAAATCATTTGATAAATGCCCGGATAGTTTTCCTGATAAGCTATTTGACTCATTATTTTTTTTAATTTTTTTTTATTGAGATTATAAAAGTCATTCCATTTAGAGAAAGTACTTTTAGGCAAAAGAAACGTTTGTATTTTGTTTCTAATTAATGACTTCACTGTAGTCAGTAATCTGCATGAAAGATCTGGATTAGACCTACAAGCCGTGTAGGTTGCCTTACGCTGCCATTATTGTGCTTTAAATATTGCCACTCTTTCTGTTATCAGCCTCAGAAGGTTGAAAGTCAGAGTCAACAATGTATTTTTTTTTTCAACAATGTATTTTAACTTCTTGACCCCTCTGGTTACTTAGAGATCTTGTTCTCAGGTACATTAACCCAATGAGATGATGCTTTGTCACACTCTGAACAATTCCATGTTTTTACTCTAAATGATCGTTGTAACACAAGTACAAAGACAGTGTAATATGCTGTCACTGTAATCCTGTTTCAGCAGGCATATCACTTCTGGAAGCATGAATGCAGTGTTGTGAGGACTAGCCTTGAAATCCAAAAATACAGTTCCATCACCCAGACGAATGGGCAGTACAACCTGAGAAGAAGGGGTTCATTTTGTGTAGTAAAATGAAGTCTTGTTGTATAAAAGAGTTTGAAGGCGCTGCCAGCCTCCGGGGACAGGAGATGTACATGCATATGGTATGCACATCTCCTGTACACTCGTGCCTTCTCTTGTCTCTCTTCGGGACAGAAAGCAGAAGCAATAGAGTCTCATAGCTTCATGTTGCTAAATAACTCAAAAACAAAGATATCTGTGTTTGTTGTAGGAAAAATGGCCAAAAAAAATGCCGCAAAATTGCCGCTAAATTTTCATATTTGTGCCGCTAAATTTCCATATTTGTGCCGCTAAATTTGCTAATCCATGCCGCTATATCCTGGGGGGTCTGAATATGGTATGTATGACTGAGTTGAGACTTCACTTAAACAAATATAAATGCTGCAAACGTCCGCAGTTTCAAGAAAATGTCAGTCAGAAAGTATAACAGTAATTCCTGTTGTTTTGCTGTACTATTTCCATTCAAACCTAGAATGGTAAAACAATTCTTTGAGGAAAAAAAATTATTTTGGGCTCAAATTCAGAACTTCACAAATTGCAACAACCCTACATCACTTTTTATCAACACACCGGTGGCGCAATGGACTTGACCATATTTACAGGGCCACATAAAGTCAATCTGTGTGGCTTTTCATGGCCTTGTTAATATGGGCCACTTTCAGGCATTACTCTGCCTGAAAGGGGATTTCCATGGGTGAAGCTGTGGGTGTTCTCAGGCAACATCCATGGACCCTGACACATTCCCAGATTTACAACGTTTTCTAAGGCTGGGAATACCTGAGAATCCTATGCCTCAGGAGTGCCTCAGCGAGAAAAAATACTTTTATTTCTCCTCGTTTATGCCTTCAATTATTGTTTTTGTGTTGGAAGGTTTCCTTCCTGCACAAAAACATTCATTCCCACAATGCAGGTACTCTTGCAACATGACGCAAGGGTGTCTGCGCTGGCACATGGCAGCTGATTATGTTCCATTGAAGAGGAAAACACACAGATGTGTTGTATTGTTGTTAATACGATGCATACCTTTGCTTTTAAAATGACGCGGCTCCGTAGAGAAAAATGGCTTGTGGTGCTGTGTTATTTTGTAGTAAATGAGGCCGGGAGTTTTTAATATTGTGAAACGGGAATATTGTTGTAAGAATATGGTGATGATATAAAATTGTTAACAGGATCATTGCAAGAAAGAATATCAGATTTTAGGCTATTAAAATTGTTGTTAAATATATTTTTTATTTCTTTTATGCGTTTAAAAGCAATGTTTATACGTTAATATTCACTATGTGATTTCTTAATATGTTTACATTTATGTAAAACATTTTTAAGAAAAAATAATAATTGATAAAATTCATAAGGTAATGCAATATTTTTTAGAGGAAGCTTATTGGGAAAAACATGAGGAGAATCTTAAGAAATGTTATTCTTAATGTATATATTTAAATCTTTAATTATATTTTAAGAATTTTGTTTACTTCTTCTACGTGTTAATATTTATTTTTAATGGTCTGTCAGTCAGCTCATCCTTTATTTGATTATTAGAAATCATCATATACAAATTATAACACATCTAATGCATTAGTATACTTACAGAATAATGAGTTTGATGTTTTATTTTTTTGATGTTTTATTGTGTGTTTTCTTTGATGATTGTTTTTTAATGATTATTTTCTATTATAAAATACAGATTTGGTGACTAATTCCATAGTGATATATTTCAAATATTTAATCTTTTTTTGTGCTTGAAAAAACTGTATTACATTTTCTTTAATTTTTTTAATTGAATTTTTTAACCAATGTTTACTCATTTTACATGTTATACATTTTATAAAAATGAAAGGAATTTTTTATATTGAATATCCGTGTTTAAATAGTTTTAATATTTAATTTAATTTTTTACATAAATAAATATGTTTACTATTTGTTCATTTACAAATCTATTTAAGAAAGAATGACATATTTAACTTTTGTTACAGTATTAAAGAGTATTTTAATTCAGAATATTATTTCTTAAATATTTAAACAATAATTTAACATCAAGTGTTTGCTTTTCAAAATATTAAAGTCTGTTGATTTTGTGTTAAGACTTTTAAGGCCTCATTACAATGCCGCTCGAATGCGTAGTGGACACTGTACCACCTGACAAGGAGTCAGCGGTCCCGCTAGCATGATTTGGATGCAACCACCTTCGTGGAATTTGGAAAGTGCACTTTCCCCTATTGGCGGCTTGGGCCTCGGGTGTGCATATATATATATATAACTATTTTAGTTGGGGCAGGACTATTGACATCGTGGCAGCATACTTACCTCCTGATTTATTCTGGGCACTGAAGAGGCTACACAGCCGAAATGCATACGCCCCTTATTGCTATTTTGAAATAAAGAGACTCCAACGTTTTTCTCCTGCCGTGGCCTCTGCCTTTCTTTGTGGAGGGTGTTTGGATATATATATATCGGATATATATATACGGTAAGCTGCTGTCTGGTGTTTTTTCGGATTCAGGTCTCTTTGCCAAAGCGCCGGGACAACCTATGGGGTAGCCGTGCGCTATAGAAGAGATCGCACATAACATAACATAACATATCTATATATATATATATATATATATATATATATACATACATATATATATATATTTCACAACCTCTTTCCCAAGAAGAAATGGAGGCACACTCACGGACAATTACGCATGAATCTGTTTAATGAATTATTCAAAACAGATTATCACTCAACCAACGCGTTTCGGTGTCCTCCGACACCTTGGTCACGGTCGATTTGACTCTCTGCATTCGCGATGTTTATACATTTCTTTTCAAGTTACAACATTCAACTTCCTATTTCCTTCACATAGGAATTATGGGACTTGTAGTTTAAAGTTAATCAGTAATTCATTCCTTCTCTGTTCAGTCCCTATTTCATGACGTGAATACATGATGTTGAAACATTTCATTGTGCATTTGAAACATACACAAAAGTGATGGGTTAATTTGAATTTCAACAATTACATTTCATTAAACTTTCATTTGAGCCCTCCAGTGGGTGAATTTTTTTAAATGTTTTTAAAAATTTCATTGCTGTTCATGCCCACTTCATATTTCTCAGTGTAACTGATTTTCTGAGGATCATAATTATATTGCTCACATTTAACCCATCACAATATTTATTGATTTTCATGGTATTAGTTTTTTATGTAAAAAGCTTCCAAAATTGTATGTTGACATCTAAACTGTTTAAGAACAATAATTTAGGTCAATGTTGAAAGAAGGCAGAGAAAGGAAGGGAAAAAGAGAAAAGAAAGATTGAAAAACCCAAGAGGGGGAATGATAAAAAAGAGGGGAGGGGTAGGAAATATATATATATATATATATATATATATATATATATATATATATATATATATAGCTCCAAGGGGATGTCCAACAATAGGCAGCACACCAACACGGAGTAGCTTTTCCCCCATCAGCTTTAATCAGGTACAAACAATCGCGCTGGTCCGTTAATTCAACAGCAAACTGCAACCCTGACGCGTTTCGAGAGTTTTCTCTTTTTCAAAGGGAGACTGCAGTTACAGGCACACTCACGGCAACACCTTCTTTTTATCCCTCCTATCGTGGGTCCGTATAGGTCCGCTCTGTATGAGCATTTAGCACGTAGTACTCTGGGAGGTGTAGTCCGCTTCTATGCCTTTGATGGTGGTGCCTCGTATAAACTGTCGCTGAAGAGCTCAGCACGAGCCCCCGGGCAGCGCGTTGTTCTAAATCCTCCTCCGTGCCCCACATTGAGAGCCCCACCGACTTGGGAGCTACGTGGCCCTCTACTGTTGGTTGTCGAGGTGGTGCCCGCCCTGCGGCAGGACGGCCGCAAACATATGAAGCTCCAAGGGGATGTCCAACAATAGGCAGCACACGAACACGGAGTAGCTTTTCCCCCATCAGCTTTAATCAGGTACAAACAATCGCGCTGGTCGTGTGCTGCCTATTGTTGGACATCCCCTTGGAGCTTCATATGTTTGCGCCCGTCCTGCCGCAGGGCGGGCACCACCTCGACAACCAACAGTAGAGGGCCACGGAGCTCCCAAGTCGGTGGGGCTCTCAATGTGGGGCACGGAGGAGGATTTAGAACAACGCGCTGCCCGGCGCTCGTGCTGAGCCCTTCAGCGACAGTTTATACGAGGCACCACCATCAAAGGCATAGAAGCGGACTACACCTCCCAGAGTACTACGTGCTAAATGCTCATACAGAGCGGACCTATACGGACCCACGATAGGAGGGATAAAAAGAAGGTGTTGCCGTGAGTGTGCCTGTAACTGCAGTCTCCCTTTGAAAAAGAGAAAACTCTCGAAACGCGTCAGGGTTGCAGTTTGCTGTTGAATTAACGGACCAGCGCGATTTTTTGTACCTGATTAAAGCTGATGGGGGAAAAGCTACTCCGTGTTCGTGTGCTGCCTATTGTTGGACATCCCCTTAAAGCTTCATATGTTTGCGGCCGTCCTGCCGCAGGGCGGGCACCACCTCGACAACCAACAGTAGAGGGCCACGGAGCTCCCAAGTCGGTGGGGCTCTCAATGTGGGGCACGGAGGAGGATTTAGAACAACGCACTGCCCGGCGCTCGTGCTGAGCCCTTCAGCGACAGTTTATACGAGGCACCACCATCAAAGGCATAGAAGCGGACTACACCTCCCAGAGTACTACGTGCTAAATGCTCATACAGAGCGGACCTATACGGACCCACGATAGGAGGGATAAAAAGAAGGTGTTGCTGTGAGTGTGCCTGTAACTGCAGTCTCCCTTTGAAAAAGAGAAAACTCTCGAAACGCGTCAGGGTTGCAGTTTGCTGTTGAATTAACGGACCAGCGCAATTGTTTGTACCTGATTAAAGCTGATGGGGGAAAAGCTACTCCGTGTTCGTGTGCTGCCTATTGTTGGACATCCCCTTGGAGCTTCATATGTTTGCGGCCGTCCTGCCGCAGGGCGGGCACCACCTCGACAACCAACAGTAGAGGGCCACGGAGCTCCCAAGTCGGTGGGGCTCTCAATGTGGGGCACGGAGGAGGATTTAGAACAACGCGCTGCCCGGCGCTCGTGCTGAGCCCTTCAGCGACAGTTTATACGAGGCACCACCATCAAAGGCATAGAAGCGGACTACACCTCCCAGAGTACTACGTGCTAAATGCTCATACAGAGCGGACCTATACGGACCCATGATAGGAGGGATAAAAAGAAGGTGGTGCCGTGAGTGTGCCTGTAACTGCAGTCTCCCTTTGAAAAAGAGAAAACTCTCGAAACGCGTCAGGGTTGCAGTTTGCTGTTGAATTAACGGACCAGCGCGATTGTTTGTACCTGATTAAAGCTGATGGGGGAAAAGCTACTCCGTGTTCGTGTGCTGCCTATTGTTGGACATCTCCTTGGAGCTTCATATATATATATATATATATATATATATATATCGTGGAACACTCCTTCAGACCAGCGCCTTGTTTCTGCTCGCGCGCTGAAAAGAGCACGGACCACACGATTCCTTGTTATACCGCAATGTTTATTGTTTATTGTCTCTCACAAAGAAACAGCGGCAGCCATTACGCATTTTGTCCCTTGCAGGGGACTTGATCACATGACGCGCATCAACCCTTGGCAGTTTACTTTTATAGGTTACACTCTTTTTTCTTTTTTTCTCTTTTTTAGCATTTCCGTTTTTTTCATCATCAAAACCATGTGATTAATATTTCAAAGTGCTCAGTGCTCAAAAAACAACCGCCAGAAGATTTAAAGAGACGGTGGTAGGCACACTATTTTGATCTCAAGAATGGAGTGTGATTAGTATTGCACCAATACAGCCTGTTTGACCCATAGCTATAATTTCTAATAACATTTGCATTTGTGTACAGATAAATATTTGTATAAATATATAAATACATATATATTAGCACAACAACCACATTTGATTTACACTCCTTGTAATCAGTCAATCAAAACTCATAATTTAAATATATAAATAAATAAATAATTAGATAAATAGATTGTTATAATACATACAAAATAAGCAATATAAATTCCTTTTCTGTATCATAAAATTGATTTTGACTATTCACAATCAGTGCATAAATGCCTATTGTGTGGATCTGTCGCTGTCATGTTGTACTTATAATCCTTCAAAGTACATCTTAGGTTATCACATCTTGCACCTGGCTATTTACGGGCCTAACCTTACCGAACCTTTTACCCATGTAGATTTGTCGGTTGTTTATTAACAATGTGCAAATGTGCTACCAAAAAAAGTGAGTAGTGCATGAAATATAAAATGTGGTGATTTAAAAACAAAGGGAAGGTGCATTGGATATACAGTAAAGTTACTCTGCTCGGACTTTCTTATTATGTTTATATATGCAATTCATTTTGAAGGTTTTATGCTCGGGTTCAATTTTCGAGTGGTATTTATAGTGTCTAAGATTATTGACTCTATTTGCCGTTATGTGTTTAAGCTGGCATGACGTTCCTCCAAACTATTTAATCCATTAGGATGCTTGGTGTCAAGATTTAAAATGTCATGCATCTCTAATACTTGGTGTGTCTTTTCACGGTCTCCTCCTCTTTTATTGCTCAGAACAGAATCTCTAAGTTATATTTGAGATCCTTGATGTTGCTATCATGCCGCTCATTAAAATGGCGGGCCACTGGATAGGCTTGATAATTATTTTTGATGGCATGAATGTGCTGGAGCACCCTTTTATGTCCTTGTAGAATAGTACTTCCAATGTATTTCAATTTGTAAGGGCACTCCAGCACATACACCACATGATCTGTTTTACAATTAAGGGCCTTGTTAATTTGTCTATCCGGGCTCCCAAAGGGGGTTGTGTAGCTAATCATTGATACCCCATGCTGACAGGCTTTGCTGGATTTACATTTGTGGGACCCCATTCTTTGATTCAACTAAGTAGTTTTAGCTGGGGGGCCACAGGGAAATATTTATATTACCTAATGGCGACAATTAGAACCTAGTTTCCATTGGAAAAGCATTTTTAGATTTGCTAATAACTTTGGCTTCTTTTGACGAATCTTTCTGAATATCTCCAAATAAGAATTCTATTCTTGTCAGCTCCTATCCCGAAAGCTTAGGGGTGATTGGTCAAGAGAGGGCTGAGAAAAAAGGGGTGTCCCAAAATTTCTATTCTCCATATTCATTTCCATAGGAAATTTTGCGACGAACTATAGCTCGAACTGCTGAACGGATTTACCCCAAATTTGGCTTCAAATTCACTGTGGTCCTCAAACCTACATCTCTTGCCATATACTAGGGCCTTACAGGTAGGTTGTCTTAGGCAAATGTAATTGCAATAATGACCACATACCTTTTAAGGACAGAGCACTGGTCCTGGCCTGGCTAGCAGAGCCCAGAGCACTCTCAGAGTCAGTAACCACGAGTATCACTCAGAAAATGAGGGTAATCGGGGCAAAAAAGATGACTTTCCTACACATATAATTTATTTACAGGCCCTGGGCACAGGTAGTGCCTCTTCACTATGAACTTACAAGTAAATTCAATATATTCCAATTGGGTATAAGCCATTCTAACATGTTTTAATAGAGAGCACAAGCACTTTAGCTCTGGTTAGCAGTGGTAAAGTCCTAAAGCCACCAAACACAAATTCAGTGAAAATAGGAGAAGTGAATGCACAAAGTCTGGGGATGACCCTGCTGAAAGGTCAAGTTCAACAATTAGTGACATGCAACTAGAAGTTTTGGGTGTCCTAATGCAGATAGAAGGGCAAAGTTTGGTCACCACTTTATGCAGGAGGCACACTGCGGGCAACGGCAACAGTGTCCTACAGGCCTACAGTTTTCACCTGGCACCCTTCATTAAAAGCATACTCAGCAGAGAATTATACAGGGTGTGAGAAAGTCATCCTTTTTGATTTGATTTGATTTGATTTTTCTATTTGTATAGCGCGCGATTGCCCAAAGGCGTCTTGGCGCTGAGAATTCCCACTGGTTCATTAAAGATGTATAATTAGAGCTGTCTAGCGAAGAGCCATGTTTTAACTTCCTTTCTGAAGGATTTCAGGGATGGACTGGTTTTTATGTCTAGCGGTAGTTGGTTCCATATTTTTGCCGTCTGTACCAGGAAGCTTCTGCCGCCCCAGTTAGTTCTTCTGAATCTGGGTACCTTTATGAGTTTCATTTGCCCGGATCTTAAAAGTCTGTTTGGCTCATATAATTGCAGATGTGTTTTTAGGAATTTTGATCCAGTTCCATTTGTTGCTTTATATGCCAAGCATAGTGATTTAAATTGTATCCTGCTTGCTATTGGGAGCCAGTGCAAACTTTTTAGTTTATGGCTTACTTTTTCAAACTTTGGTATTTCCAGAATCAGCCTAGCTGCTGCGTTCTGCAGGCGTTGTAACTTAAGGAGGATTTTCTTCCTTGCTCCGGCATATAGGCCGTTTCCGTAGTCCAGTCTGGACAAGGCCAGTGCCGTTACCACTGTTTTGCGTGAGTCATACGGTATGTAAGGTAAAATCTTTTTAATCATTTTCAAGATGTACCAGAGTGATGAAGCTAGTTTGCTTGCTTGAGCATCAAAAGCAAGGTTGGTGTCTAACATTATCCCTAGGTTTTTCACCTTTTCCGACGACTCTGGGCATCTTCCCATGTCTGTAGGCCACCATAGAGGGGACCATATGTTTGTGTCTCCTCCTAGTATCAAGACTTCACTCTTATCGCCGTTTAATTTCAAGCAGTTCATTTTCATCCATTGGCTGATTTTTGTCATACAGCATTGGAATTTTTCTGCTGTGTCTTGTACCTCCTTACTTATTGACACCACAATTTGGGTGTCGTCGGCGTAGGATATAGGGGTGAAGCCGTTGTTCCTTATTATTTGAGCAAGTGGAGCTACATATAAATTAAAAAGAGTGGGGCTCATTGATGAGCCCTGTGGGACTCCGCATGGTAGGCTGAACAGATTAGATTTCGCTTCTCCTGACTCAACTGAGAAGGTTCTGTTCTTTAGGTACGAGGCTATAAGAGCACAGGTTGACTCATGTACGCTTGCTGTTTTTAGCCGCGTTATGAGGATTTCGTGGCTGACCGTATCGAAGGCCGCTGATAAATCGAGTAATATCAGTGCGGCCTTCGATCCATTATCCATTATTTTCCTGAGTTCCTCCACTGCTGTAATTAGGGCTGTCTCCGTCCCGTGGTCTGCCCGGAAACCAAATTGCGAATGGTCCAACCAATCTCCGTCCATTAGATGTTGAGATAGCTGTTTATTTAACAGCTTCTCCAGAACTTTGGCCGCAAACGGGATCCTGGCTATAGGTCTATAGTTGTTGGGATTTTCACAGTCTAGATTGGGTTTCTTTAACAATGGCCTGATGGATATCATTTTCCAGTCATCTGGGAAGATGTTGGTTTTGATAATTTTGGAAAATAATTTTTCCAAGACTAGGCTTAGTTCTATGGAACAGACCTGCATAATTCGGGGTGGACAGGGATCCATTGGGCTACCTGAGTTGGTGGTGAGGATTTCTTTCTGGATCTGCTCAGCTGTAGGAAGTGTAAATCTAAAGGTTTTGCCATGATAACACACATTTTTTGACTGATACTGTTGGTAATTGACTGCGCCTTGGACTCTGCTAACCAGGCGCAGTGCTCAGATTAAAAAGGTATATTGTAATTAGGATGTTGTAAGGCGTTTTAGATTCCGAATGAATTTTCCTGATTCATGCCCTTTTATAGGTACAATTCGCATTGCCCTTATATAGGCATAGAAATCAAGCCCTTATTTAGGCATAGCTCATGCTACCCAAATACAGACATGGCTACTTCCATCCGTTCATCAACGTCACAACGATTTCTTGGAAAACCAGACTCCTAAGCAGAAGGGACTTCCCCTAGCCTGGATATGGATTTCTCAAATAAACTCATTATTATGCATGAACAACTATTCCTTAGGGGTTTATCCATGACGTTCATATGCCCAACTTTACGTCAAAGATGGCATTCCTAAACACCTTCAAGGTATAAATATACCTTCACTTGCTATGGCAAAGCATGGTGTGGTTCAGTGCAGTTTAACTACCTACTTGCCCGATGCAGCTTGCTACAGAAAGTGCCGAAGGAAACCGACTCTCCAGCTGATGCACTGAACAGCAGCTGACATCCTCCTGCCGAGAATCCAGCTCCAGTGTTTCTGACTCCCCTTGCGGGATGTTGGGAAATCGAGTCCAAGACAGAGATACCAACCTCTTTCATTCTAAGGTATGGAGCTGATTAGAACCTAGAGCAGAGGTCTTCAAACTTTTGTAGTTTGAGCCCCCCAACTCAATTTTTGTAGCTGTTTGGCCCCCCCAACACCTGACACCTGACAGAAATTTCTGGAATCTGGTACACTACATAATTGACCGCCGAGTGCATATCTTGGGCCATTTACAGCAAATAATGTTTGCCATAATAAGAGTGTTTATTTAAGTGCAGGTTTGTGAGTGGGTGTGCTGAAATGACAGATTATTACATAGCTCAAACCACCATTTTCCTAGATAAAATGTGCACAAATAGTTTTTCCTCTGATGCTTTGTTTTACACATGACATTGATTGATAACACCACCAACATAAATGTGACGGTTGTGCCAGTTTTTTACCACAGACCGTCAATCTGTGGATGGATTTTTGCTACTGCCATCCTCAGGTTGTGCTCCACATCCAGGGGCAGATTTACAAGGAAGTGCCGCAGCGTGGCACCGCAAACCTCTTGGCTGCGGCACTTCCGAAGCACTGGGATGTGACATATTTACAAGAATATGATGCATCTCTGTGCTTCCCACTGCGCTGGCCCACAAACTGCAGCCATGCGCTAGCGTAGGCATCCTTGTACCATGGTGCAAGGATGCCTGCGTCGTGGGGAGATTGTTTTTGTGCAGGAAGGGGCACCTTCCTGCACATAAACAATCACTGCAGGCATTTCCCTCTTTCAATGCATGCTGTAGAATGCAGCACACATTGAAAGAGGGAAAAACGAGGAAAAAAGAAAACATTTCTCCTCGTTGCACCTCGCTTAGCCACGTCTAGGGTGGCGTAGCATTCAGACGCATTTCCAGATTTACGATTCTTCGTAGATTTGGAGATGTGTCTTATTCCATGGGTGTTGCATGGGAACACCCACAGCAATACCCATGGAACAACCCTTCAAAACAAAGTCCTCTGTGTGAAAGGGCCCCTATTTACAAGGAGAGGAAAAGTCACGCTGGGTGGCTTTTCCCGTCCTTGTAGATATGGAGAAGCCCCCAGCGCCACCATAAAGTCACGAAAAGTGACGTACTGGTGGCACAGGGCGCTTGTAAATCTGCCCCCTAGTCAAACCTTGGCTGCTAATGGTTTTCCCCTCCTGTGCTGATTCTAGCAGAACCCCATTGTTCATGACGAGCTCAGCTCGTCATAAGCACAGCTCCACAGTGCCTCATGACGAGCTGAGCTCGTCATGAGCAGCAAGGGGTTAATACCACAAGTGCTGAGAACCCAATCTCACCTAAATAGGTCGAGCTGAAATGCAAGAGAGTTTAGGGAGCAGTTTCTCTCAAAGCTGAAAAATCTGCAGACATTTTCAGCCAAAAGAGGGACTGTAAGGGAGACAGTGTCCCCTCCCACATTTCCTCCTTCTCCATGAATTCCCTCACTACCACTCACCAACAATACACCTCATCTCTCTTTATTTTGTTATAGCGCTACTCATTGTTTACTCACACTTTGTTCTGTGATCTGCATGGTACACATTCTATGGAGCAGGCACATTAACCCTCTAAGCTGTGTGGGTGGCAGGAGTGCTCATGTGAGTGCACGGTGAGCCAAGCGACAGTTTGCGAGTAGCGTAAGAGGAGTGACTGCAGGGTGAGCGAGGTGACCATATGAATTTGGGTCCAGATATACGTGCAGACTGGGACGAGTGAATGTATGGTTAGTGATGAGCTCATTAGAGTGAGATTGCAGATTGAGCAGTGAGGGGGACAGGTGAGTGAAGTGTCACTTGAGAGCAGCTTGAGTAGTGTACTCGTGTGACTGCAGGGTGAGGTACAGGGTGAACAGTGCAAGTGCATTGCGAGTGCAGAGTAATCACTGTGAGTGCAGAGTAAGTGGGTGAATGGTGTGAATGCATGGTGATCAGTGTGAGTGCAGGGTGAGCATGAAAGTGAAGGGCGAGAATGAGAAGTCCCCTCTGGTTTTACAAGTACAGTGGAGTTGAAGGGTACCTGCGGCTGCGACGCTAGGTCTCCGCAGGATACCCTTCATTTCGTTCTACTATGCCCTTTTTACTCAGTCCCTAGGCGAAAGTTTTTAGTAAGGATCCTGAAGAAAAAGAAGCTGAGACAGGCGAAAGTAGCCTTACTTTTTTTACAAGAAGCTCCTGATCCCCACACCTTGTTATGTACAATAATCTTCATCAAAATGGCAATGAGACTGAGAAATACACGAGAGGCGGTGGATTTTAATCTTAATAACCTGTAAATTTCGCCCTATATCAGTAAAATTCCTTAATGACTGTGTCATCCCATTCTAGGACAATTTATCCCCTTTTTAAAACAAAATTCGTCTTTTTAAAAAAAAAATGTTTTTAGCATCTATGTTTACTTTGTATGCTCTTTTATGGTATCTTTTGAAGTGCAGAATAAAGGTATTTGAAGTGAAGAAGTGAATGAAAAGCGAGTTTTCTGAATGCAAGGTGCATTCCCAGACACTTGAAGTAACTCAAAATGTTATTGACAACAGTGTAGGGTTTAAAATTTGTTAAACTATTGCCAATATGGCAGTAACCAGGGATCAGGGTGGAGGAAATAAATAATATGTTGATCCTCCAACAAACTTCCATTCTTGTGATTAGGGTTAACAGCTCATTATTTGGATGGCCCAGGCGGTACAATCATAAGCAGTCACCTAAAGCTGTATTGTCAGTACTTGTCCATGCATACTTTGAAGAGCAAATATAAATTGAAATAACTTTTACTTGTGTTCTAGTGCTGCCTGAATAATCTATGGCTGATAATAAAAGGGAATAGTCTTCTTTATTTATAGACAAGCAATTTGCAGTCTGTTTAAAAGAACGCGTGGCTGGCTGGCATTTTGCGCGCCTGCCTGTGTAGTTTTAAATGGAACTTGGGGGCATATTTACAATACCTGGCGCATCCCTGCATATCAGCAGGGATAAGCCAGTTATTGTGCGCCACAGCTCTGCCACCATGGATGCGCCGCATTTACAATGCGGCGCGCCATGCAGCAAAAATGGCACAGATGTGTCACGCATCTGTGCCGTAAAAGTAGCGTATCGCTGGAGTTGCGTCGCAAGCACGACGCAGCTCCGGCAATGCTCTGGGGGGCCCTATGTGTACAAGGCGCAGGGTTTTGACACAGCATGGGCCCAAAAGTCACTGAGTGAAATCTTGTAGATTTCATTCAGTCACTTTTAGGAGGCGTTCCTGCGCCAGACACCCCCTCTACACAGGAACGCCTACTTCTGGCGCAGGGCTTTACAACTTGACGCATCTCCCAGATGCGTCACAATGTAAATACCCCGCATCATGGCGCATCTTTTGCGCCACTGCTAGTCACAAAAGTGATTCGACAGCGGCGTAAAAGAGGTGCAAGGGTTGTAAATCTGCCCCTCGGTCTCCTTTCTGGGAAGCGCTAACCCTCTCAGGAAGGGGTTAATTCATAGAGCTGAAATGCTTCAGCTGCAGTGAGGAGCAGCATGTCTTCATTGATTAAAGTGAGGGCGAACAACAGACAGGCATTTCAGCTGCAGTGTGAGGCTAGGAGTCTCCTCTACTATAATTTCGAATGCAAAGGAAGTGGCTGTCTGTCCGTTCGGTTTCAGCAGAGGAGACTTGATGCCTCCGCACTACAGCTGAAGCTGAATGAGTTAACCCCCTCCTGTGCCGGTAAAAGGATGGGCACTTCGTTCCCGGTCGATTTGCCCTCCCTCCTCCCTCGACTTGCAGGGATCAAAGGTAAAATTAGAGTGGAGTGCGCGCCCCCCCCTGGGATGGTGTCGCGCCTCCTCAGGGGGGCGCACCCCACAGTTTGAAGAACTCTGACCTAGAGAAACCTTTGGCAGTTCTTGGTAAAAACTAAACCTATGCTAAAAACCATACTTACTTCTTCCTTCGAACTAGACCTAGCTTAGGTACATTGGGGTAGGCGTATTTTAGAAGCACCAGTTGAGTATTTTAGCCTGTGTTATTTACGTATGAATTTTTATATGTCATAACACTAGACAATGCTATTACAGTATTATTTTATTAATACTATTCTTGCTGTATGTATTAGGCTTTGCATTCTGTCTAATATTTGTAGCAGTTCACCTCCCTTGCATGAGAAAGAAGACTGTTCAATAAGCCGTTTTATTGAAAACGCCTGTCTCACTATTTCTCTGCAACTCTGTAGAAACGAAGCATGCACGATTGACTGAGTAAAATAGTTATCTATTGTTTCCACAACTCTGAAGATATTTGTTCCAGTCCTAGGGAAACAAAGTTGTCATGTTTATGCGGTTGTCAGAAACAAACCCCTTTTTGTGTATTCGAGAACGTTTCTAATGACCTCTGAGCTAGCTGGCACTCACAATTAAGTTTAGTATATTTGATAGAGACATACTGACCTCAGTCCTACGTCACATCTACAGGATATGTTATTCCAATGCGCAGAGCATATTGGGAATATAGGAACTACACTAAATGGCGGCCAACGCTTTGGAAAGGCACTAATGAAACGCTAGATACTAAAGTAACTCAGTTGTGCTTTTCTCACAAACCCCTTTTTCCCGTAATACTCCAATAGACGCCTGGAGTTACTTAAAGGATAATATCCGCCATAGCTGACTCGAACAAAAATCCCATGTATTAGCTTTTTGGTTCGTTCAACGTTGAAGGATACAGTGTTCCAAAAAATTGTGCACCTTATCTTTGTTTCCTTGAAACTTGCTCTGCAAACTTTCAGTCAATAAAATGGCTGATGAGGATAATTCCGGGACCAGTGGACCTACAGGTAACAACGCCGTACTAGCTTTTAATCAAACAGCTTTTAATGAAACCGATGAGGATGCTATAGCCATGTATCTAAATTTAAGGAAAGCCATCACTATAAAATTTATAAAACATGGTCTATCATCGAGAGGTGGTAGGGTAGTTTTTGTGATAGAGGCGCATGAATATCACCAGCAGAGGTTTTCTATTCATGGATAGACTTCCCTTAAGCAAATCCAGTTACACATGTGATTCACTTCTACCAAGAAGATGAACCAGCGGATGCGTATATTCCTTTCGATGATATAGAAATTCCACAAATACACCAGGAGCATGAGCTCTGGTTTAAAGGTGCCCTAAAACATTTAAATCACATTACCAGGCTTGGTCCACTAGGTAAGACCAGAAGCAACATGGTTGGCTCTAGCCGGTTACACACCTGACCCTGACATTGAAGCAATGTCAGATGAGAAATTACTTAGTAATGTACAATATTTAATAGAATTATACAGTGAAACTCCAACTGTCTGAAAGTCCTGAAAAGGTCTTTACTAAAAGCACTCTTGCCTCTTCTAAAATTAAGTGGGAGAATATTAAACAATCTTCTAAAGAGAAGCGTTCTCAACCCAGAGGTAGGTCTCCTCAAAAGGAGCCCTCTGAAGGGAGGTTTAACCTCAGGAATGGGGTTAATTTGCAAAAACCTGATAGATATCAAGATTCTGATACACGTTCCTTTCGTACCTTTCAGACTTTGTCACAGAAATCAGAAAGAAGAGGACAGTCTGAAAACAAGGAAGAACTAGTGAAGTCCAAAGACAAACAACAAGTTCAGAAAAACAAGAAACCTCATTTCACAAAAAAAAGGTAGCAGGTCTAAAATTCAGCCATTACGAGGAACTTAAGGGCACAACTCAAGAACGGGGAATGGGCTCAGACAATGTTGGACAGCGCAGAAGAAGTCACCATAGCTCGCAAGAACTTCAAGGATCATCTGGAGACAGTGGACTTGAATTAATTAATTTAAGTTGAAACTGCAGATACCAGGGTTAGTTCTCCACATAAGTTATATGAAATAACAATCCGGATGGAGGGAGACATACCAAGAAAGATAAGATCACTCTTTTGGGAGTGACTCTATAAGGGTTATGACATTCTTCTAGCTGAACAAGACTGGCCACCAACATTTGTCAGGGAGTGCCCACATGGCGAAGAAATCATTGGGCCAGCCTTCTCTGATCACATTCCTAATCATTTAAAATATGCTTATGCCAGGAAATGGCAGCTGCCCAGGCTCCAGCATTATACAAAAATCATGTAGGATAGGATGAGGACTCGCCTCACTATAAAATCCAACAAAAAAATCAACCAACTGCGCAAAGGCAGTACCCAGTTAAGCAAGAAGCTAAAAAACAGGTCAGTGAGATTTTAGATCAACTTGAATACCAGGGGGTAATTGAAACATGCACCTCCTCATTGAAGAATCCTTTGTTTCCTGTCTCCAAACCAGACAATACATATTGTCTAGTTTTGGATTACAGGCATCTAAACTCTTGTTGTACAGCATTTGCAGTGCAAAATGCACACAGTACAGCATTAATGAATAACATTGTGTGAAAAAAGTAAAAAAACTACATTAGATATTTCTAACGGTTTCTTCTGTGAAAACATTGCACCAGAAAGTAGGTATTTGACCGCTTTCTCAATTATGGGGACACAGCGTCACTTCTGTCGTCTCTCTCAGGTATAGAAGAATAGTCCTGGGTTATTTTCAGTGAGAGTAACAGAGTTACTACAAACCTATGATGAAGAAGCATTATCATATGTGGATGACATCTATTTGACGGATGTTGACTTGGATAGGCACTTACAGGGTAAATACCATTATACTTGTATTCGCCTCTGAGGGTTACAAATTCAATTAAAAAAAATCTAGAATTGCCCATTCAAATGTCCTGTTCTTAGGATACGAATTATCAAATGAAGGAAAAAAACCTGGCAGCCAACTTTCTAGAGAAATGTGCGCTGCTCCAACCTCCAAAAATGCAGAAAAACTTACAGTTGATTCTAGGTTTCCTAAATTTCAGAAGAACTTACATACTAAACTACGCAGAAAGGGCTAAACCTCTCCACGAATTAATCAAACCTAATTTTAAAACAATAAATTGGACACAAAAACACTACTCTTCCGTAGCTGCAATCACTTTTTCAAACATGAAAATAGACGTCAAATGCCACAAGCAAAGGCAGCGGTGCAGCGTTACCTAATAAGTTTCCACTCAAATACTCATATAAAATTGATGCAAACTCCAATGCTTTTGCTCGAATCCCTGGAGTGGGGGGGTAGAGTAATTCCAAACTGGAAACATAGAGTAGCTTTGATACACAAAGCACATTTGGGAGAGGGTCTGATACATCAGGGGATCTCTAAGACTATACTAGAATTAAAAGAGATGTACTGGTGGCCAGGAATGAATGCACACATTCATACATTTGCACTTAACTGCCATCACTGCAATAGAGATCGCAGCACAGAACGACACCAGATTCCTGACTATAGCAAAGCCAACCCAGTACAGACACTATTGTTAGACAGCATTAGACTTTCTACACGCAGACGTACCTGTGGACAAATGCGGTCCCACAAATATTAAGACAAGGTTCATTTGGATGTGGCCTCAGCGCTCGGCTGACGCTCAAACTGTTATAAATGATTTGCAGGTCTTTATCGGCACATACGCAGTTGGCACGCTACATTCTGACAAGGGTCATGCGTTTAGCTCTCGAGCTTACAAGGAGGCCATGGCCTGTTTGGGCGTTGCATTGCGGTACTCTAGTCCATTCCATCCTGAGGAAAATTAGTTGTGGAGAGAAAGAAACCGGACATAAAGCAATCTATAACAGCTAGGGTATTAGGCTTAGGTGACGGGTGGGTTAAACATCTAATAAGTGTCCAAACTAGTCTTAACAATCTGCCAAGAGGTTCTCTAGGGAGTATCACTCCATATGAAGTCCTTTTTGGGACAAGAATGTTAGTAGTGGACCTCAATTGTCAGACTTCATTGGTAGACCAAAAACAATTTGATATCAAAGACATTTGGCTGTTTTACAGGACTTAAATGAAATAAGAATGGAACAAAGCAACGTGTTCCTGAAGCCAACAACCACTGAAAAAAAAACAACCGTCCCAGCAAGGCCTGTCTGGATTCCTAAGCTTGGGAATCTAGTCGGAGAGAAGATCGTGGACAAGAAGGAATTTGGGCCTTCTTACAGCCAACCAGTATCTGTCCTAGCAATCCACGGATCAAGAACAGTATTACTGCCTCCCTTTGCTGGACAAAAGGAGAACAGGTTTGTGTCCATCAACCTGGTTAAACCACATCATGTGGCCGATACTTAGCAGTAGGCCAAGTGGACTCTGACCAAGTAGCAGAAGCCCTATTCTGGCTACTATCCAAGAGGTTCAAACTGAGAGACTCATCACCTTTGAGGAATCTACAGTGTGAAATGAAGGACTATGCAACAAAGCAGTGGAACTTGTACCTCTTGAAACCCAAATACCAGTTCGTCAAGAAACACCTGTCTACCAAGAACTAACAAGTGATCAAGCGGTTCTAGAGATTTCAAAGAATCCTGATGCAATTCCTACAATTGACAGAACTGCCTCTGGCTATTTCATTAACTTTGATACGTTTTCCGAGGAGCCCAGTGAACCTGAAACTACGGCAGTAAAAAGAACTTTCAAAGAAAAACAACAGAACTTTTTCATCACCTGGAAAAGACTTATCTGGTTTCACCATGGATTGAACTTTGGATTGTGTTGGGTGTGCTTTTTCTCCTAATTTGGTTGACTCTGGTAATAACTTTGGGAATACTGATAAATAGAAGATATGTCAAAATGGACACAGCAAGTAAGAACAACAACGTACTCCTCACACCACACAAATCATCACATCGTGAACAAAGAGACTTGTCATCGGTGCACATCACAGCCGTTCCTATACCTGGTGCTATAGCTTGGGACAGACCTGAATAAGACATTTTTGGCCCGTCTGAGCTGTTGAAGATTCCACACTTATTCAATATTTAATTAAGTGACTTTGTTTCATGTAGTACCTTTTCTGATGATTGGTACTTCGAGGCTGTTAATAATATGATGTCAGACTTAGAAATCTCTGCAATTTTCACAAATCATGAATATTTAGAAGGTTCATCAGACTATGAACAAATGTATTGTTATAACCATTATGGTCACAATTTCATGCACAAATCAACAATGCCAAGAAATGTATTAATGTATAATCAATGGGAACATTGTCCTACACCTCTGAAGGGTAGCTCAAAAACATTTGCAAGCAAATTCCAGTACTTTTCAGGGTTCAATGTAGCCAATGCTGAATCATTTTACTTTAGAAATGTGAACAAAATAGGCATGAAAAGTATGTTGACAAATACCAAACTGATTTATTCTGCAGCCTTTTTTGCCCAACTGTCCAAACTAGGTTTCGACTTTTGGAAAGGCAACATAGAAATGAAAACTGCCTGGGGCACAAAAGATTGGTGGGTACAGGCGATAGAAACTATATTTAGAGCCTGTATCATCCCTGAGCAAATTATGTTTTTGAATGACCCTGTCCAACAGATGTCTTTTCTTGGGTTAGCCAAGATAAAAGACCTGAACAAATCCATCCATACCTAAACATACACTGATAGTGAAGACACTTCAGAAGGGGAGGTCAGCGTACATACTATTTTGCTTCACAACAGACAAGATCCAGATTGGAAAACATGGTTGATCTGGCCACAGACACAAACAACTGTCAAGATAGATTCCTGAACAAAACACAGGGTTTCACATTCACTAGGCCAGAGCCAAGATATGCTCAAAGACAGCATCCTGGAATAGTAACCACATACAGTGTAGGGAAACAGTGCCTTGAATGGTTACATAGATCTTCACTCAAGGATGTAAAACCACACTTATCTTTACTTAAAGATGGCGCTGATCATAGAGAATTCTTGCTAGGACCAAGAACACTGCATCATAAACTTTTTATATGTGCTGGAATCTATGCTGCGTATAATGAAGCATGGAAGATTACGCAAGCAGAGACTGCAGAAAGAATACGAGAAATTGATTGTATTCATTTTGGGAAAATTCTCACTTTAGTTGATAATGGGTTAACAACTCTGTCGTCCAGGATATATTCATTGAACAGCATAGTGTCTTCTGCCATAGACATCATGGAACAGGACTTGGTCATGTTGCAACATGGTCAGTCGCAATTACGTTCTATCATGCTATTAGGCTGGACGTTGCAAAACCTTCATTCAGGCTATGTGCCTTGGCCTTCAATCAATACTACGTCACTGTTTTCAGAATTCAATCTCACTAATAAACAGATCAAGTTGGCACAAAGGGGAGCAGACTATACTGTGCTGAGCATTGAAAAACTGGAAAGATTGCCATTTACAGTCGCTGAAAAGCCAGCTACTGAACAGATTATACACGTAACAATCACTCTGCCTGTTACAATTTTCCAGTTTCAATATTGCCTAAAACACATACCAGCAAGTACATATGTAAGGTTGAATAAAAAATACATCAAGACATCCTGGGAATTACCGTACACACACAGATGTTGGAGTGGGGAAGGGAAGTGTTTCCTAGTGGTAAAAATTGTGAAAATGCACTAAGCGGTTCTCTCCTTTGTCAGGGTATTATTTACATGGGGCCTGTGACAGTTCCTCTACCAACTTATCCTGCCACCTGCAAGGTTCACCAGCTGCGGTGATTGATCCAATTTTTGAAAAACTTTCTAATGGACGTTACCTCATGTTGAACGATCACAGCTGCTGTGGCATGTTGCCAGGTATACCATATCTAGTGACTGCGTCAGCCAGGGTCACTTGCTGTATGCAAGTATTGTTTCCTAAAGCGAAGACAGACAGGGAGTTCCCTTTATGGCCTTCACTGAACATCTCTTCTATACAAATTGATACTTTAAGCAGAATGAAAGCCATTCTTTTGCAAAAAACTGTGCCACTGACCTTGGCCAAAGAAACCTATGATCTACTAGTTGCAAGGACTTCTGCCGAAATACATGCCCTCTTAACTACAAACTGCCCTGTACATTTCTCAGAAATGTTAAGTCGTATCTTAAACATGTCTGATACGAGCAGTATTGAACATGTATTTAAGACCATATTTTCTGGACTGTTAGCACATTTTGAAGCAGTCCTCAGAATATTTACAAACTTCCTGCACTCAGTGTTTGGTGGATTGCATCTCATTTTGGGACTCGCTGCCGGGATACTATTTTTGCTCCTACTGCTGTGATATGGCAAGCCAGTTCACCAGTGACACCCAGTTCTCCATGGAGACAACTCTACTGGTGATGAAGTGTCATGAGCGCATCATCCAAATTTTGGGAGTACCTCATCTACGAGAATTAAATACCACATGGTTTCTGTCATTCAGACCAATATGGCAAGATTACATCTTGCCTGTTCTACGCTGCCTGCTATGCGGAGAAGAATGCATGTCAAACTCATTTCTCACACTCTCATCAGTCATGCCAACGGATGTTGATACTTTGCTTGAACCGGTAATGGCCCATGCTTTGTGTTATCCCCAGCGGCTACCAATTCTGATGACGGCATTCATTGAGATCTCACAGACGCAAAATGCTGACTGTGAGGTACGAGAGGAAACAGGCATGCTGGTATCATCCATTACGAACATTGCTAATGCGACCAATGCTGACTGCTGTACTTCACATCTATGTGCGTTTAATCTTCTAAACAAGGTAATCCAACTTTGACCTACAATGGTAAACAACTTTTTTACAGACTTAGAAGATTTGATATTTTCTCCAAACACTGACACTGACTTTTGATCTGGCACATAGTGTTCTGAGATACTTTGAATTCGACCTTCATTTTTCAAAACAAAGTCCTAACTTTGGAACTCTTTTTCTATGATTCATCTTTTTTTTCTAAATTAGTATTTTTACTTTTGCTGGCACAAAATAATCTGCTTAAAGTAGAACTATTCATAGAGTACATGAATTCTTTGAGAAAACTTCCACAGACAATATTTGACCTTGTCCACAAACACAAACAGTTTTATGTAATCTGACATGAAATGGTTTCGGCACTTCTTTTTTCTGTATAAACGGGCCATTTCATAAATGTATATTTTTCATGATTCATTCAGTTAGCTTTCAAATATCAACATATATGCTTTGAATTAATTATTGCTTTAATGCGTGCAGCACCAATACACCTTTTATGTGTACAACCAGTACAGATGCATTTTTATGTATTTTGGGTGGGTTTTAACACGTCATCTTTAGATATGTTTAGCGTGATTAAACTTAGTAATGTTGTACATAAGAAAGTGGAGTGGGTGTTGTATGGCGTTTTAGATTCCAAATTAATTTTCCTGATTCATGCCCTTATATAGGTACAATTCGCATTGCCCTTATATAGGCATAGAAATCAAGCCCTTATTTAGATATAGCCCATGCTACCCAAATACCGGCATGTCTACTTCCATCCGTTCATCAACGTCACAACAATTTCTTGGAAAACCAGACTCTTAAGCAGAAGGGGCTTCCCCTAGCCTGGATATTGATTTCTCCAAGAAACTCATTATTATGCATGAACAACTATTCCTTAGGGGTTCATCCATGACGTTCAAATGCCCGACTTTACGTCAAAGATGGCATTCCTAAACACCTTCAAAGTATAAATATACCTTCACTTGCTATGGCAAAGCACAGTGTGGTTCGGTGCAGTTCGACTACCTACTTTCCTGACGCAGCTCGCTACAGCAAGTGTCGAACAAAGCCGACTCTCCAACTGACGCACTGAACAGCAGCAGACATCCTTCTACTGAGAATCCAGCTCCAGTGTTTCTGACTCCGCTAGCGGGTGTTGGGAAATCGAGTCAGAGACAGAGATACCAACCTCTTTCATTCTAAGGTATGGATCTGATTAGAACCTAGAGAAACCTTTGGCAGTTCTTGGCAATAACTAAACCTATGCTAAAAACCATACTTACTTCTTCCCTAATACTAGACCTAGGTTAGGTACATTGGGGTAGGCATATTTTAGAAGCACCAGTTGAGTATTTTAGCCTGTGTTATTTATGTATGTATTTTTATATGTCATAACACTAGACAATGCTATTACAGTATTATTTTATAATACTATTCTTGTTGTACGCATTATACTTTGCATTCTGTTTAACGATTGTAGCAGTTGACCTCTCTTGCATGAGAAAGAAGACTGTTCAATAAACCCTTTAATTGAAAACGCCCGTCTCACTATTTCTCTTCAACTCTGTAGAGACGAAGCATGCACGATTGACTGAGTAAAATAGTTATCTATTGTTTCCACGACTCTGAAGATATTTGTTCCAGTCCTAGGGAAACAAAGTTATCATATTTATGCTGTTGTCAGAAACTAATCCCCTCTTGTGTATTCGAGAAAGTTTCTAGTGACCTATAAGCTAGCTGGCACTCACAAGTAAGTTTAGTATATTCGATAGAGACATACTGACCCTAGTCCTATGTCACATCTGTAGGATATATTATTTCAATGCTCAGAGCCTATTGGGAATATAGGAACTAAACTATTAGGAGTAATTACAATTGACACTGAAAATCCATGAGTAACACCATATTATATGGTATGGTCTATAGCTTTATAGGCCCAGCAACTTTGAAGCACTTAAGTGCGCACTGCTGTGTTTTCCACTCTCATTTTAAAAGTCAGCCCTGCTGTGCAAGCTGCTTTTAAATTGAAATTCCATTCAAAATCAACTTTGGATTTGAAGGTGGGGCCAAAGTATTAAACTGCTTTATTTTTACATATAAGTCACCCTTAACGTCTACTCTAGGTGACCCCAGAGTAGGATGCTATGTAAGAATAAACATGGACATTTTAAAATATGTTTTATGTGCCCTCATGAAGGAAAAATTGCCAATTTTGTGTTTCCCCCATTGTAGCATGTTGGCTCTATTGGTTAACATGGAAATACTGTAATAAGGTATAAAAGGAGCAAGCTCAAATTATATTTCAATAACTTAAAATATTGGTAATGATAAATCCAACAGCTTGCTACTGTTGAATTTATCATAACTAATATAGAGAAGAAGTTATACAACTTTCTTTTCTGTGAGCCAAAATCCAGCCTAGCCTTCTAGCAGCCTCTCCTGATTGGCCAGCCCTTAACATGCTTAGTCAAACTGATCTGATGAGGGGATAAGTGGCCTGCATAGAGACAGAGGTGATCTGGTGGGGGAGCTCTGCAGCTGCAGAGAACAGGCCAGGATGGGGCAGGGTAATAGAACTAGGCTTCAAAGAGAGTAGGACAGTAAGGAACGCCAGCCAGGCCTACCTCCACTCCTTATACCCCCCAACCCCGTCAGATCGGTGCCCCAGGAATGGAATTTCAAGGAGGTCTGGAACGGGAGTGTTAAGGGAAATGACCCACACCAGTAGGTTGAAATAGCTAGCTCTTACTCCCAAGAAGAGAAATTCCCCTGCTTGAATTTTAAAGTATAGTGCTTTGTGGGACAATAAATGCCACACTTTAGAGGAAGCTGTCATGCTTTTGGGTGGCACCCTGTATCCCATTGGTCAGTGGATACCACCTTAATTGTTGCCTAAGAACATTCTGTACATATGTGAGAGCTGCTTAGCAACTCAGATCTGCTGCCTGAAACTACAAGGAGAAGAAGGATTTCCCTGGTCTGTACTCCAATAGATTGCACTCTGAAGGACTGCTCCTTCTGCACACTGGAAACTACAGCCCTGAAGAATTTCCCTTGTTTCAAAAAGGATTAAGGAGTGCACTCATTTAAAGCAACAGATTAATAGAGCTCCCATTCACCATCCTGGAGTGCATTAAGTGGACTTTTAAGGATTTGGCCTGGTACATTGTGAAACTTGTATTTCCAAACTTCCAAGGACCATCTCAGAGCTTCCGGACCTTTGGATTTGTGTTTTGAGCAATTTAAACCCTCAAGACAAACTTCAGGAAGAAGTCCCGGAACTTTGGAGAAGTTTGACGCAACTTTTCGAAAACGATCTACAAGAGGACCAGCCCATCGACGACAGTCAGGCAATCGATGTCAAATTGCGACCCCGTCTGTATTTAAGGTTTGACCCACTGAAAGCCCTGGTGCTCAAGACTTCAAGTATTCCCCCAGGGCCTTGTGCTGAGCCAAGCTGCTGTCGTCGAATCAAATCTTAGCCTGAAGAGGAGCCTCGCTAAAATGACAAGAGAAAATCCTCCAGAAATGTTTCTGAGTGAGAAGGTAACATTTTGACTGGGGCCTCCCGCCTAGTGCATCCAACCAGGGTTCCATTCTAGTCAGCCTCAAACTTTGACTTTGTCCCGGTCAGGCATGACCAGATGTCCCAAGTTGGCGCTATATGTTTCTACGAACTAGAAAGTGTTTATTCTTTAAAAGTTCATATCTCTAATTCCCTACTTTGGATAGTTGTCATTTTGGTGTCATTTTATTCATAATAATATTTCCAATGTGTATACATTGGTTGTGGATGTTAATTGTGTGCTGTGTCTTACTTATTTAATGTACTGGTGTTTTTAAATGCTTCACACACTTGTCTCCCAAGTTAAGCCTGCCTGCTCACAACCATCTACCACGGGTTGAGCCAGGCTTTAATATATGGAGACCTTGACTAGCCCTTATATTGTGTGGGTGGCCTTATTGCTATTTGTAGGTGCACACTTACCCCTACCCATAATCCACTTTCCAATACAGGGCTGGAAGGATTTGTAGTACTGAGACCAATTATCGGTTGATAGAACAGAAGATGGAAAGTAGATTCAAGAAGAGAGGCTATACTGAAATAATTGTGAAGGCAGCACCCTTTAGGGTGAGGAATTGCAAGTTATGAAACTGCAGTTGGCACTAAGCTGAGAAAAATAGGTAGCAATGGACATAGATTCAACACAACCTATAATGCACAGCACATGAGGGTGTGATGGCTGTTTTAACATTTGATCATGGCTGATCCAGTAAGTGGCCAGGATGTTTCTAGACATCCTATAATTAATTTCAGACATGATAAGTCCATGAAGAATCACTTAGTGATAAGTAACACAGTGACGACTGGCAGCAAACACAATTGGTTAACTCCTGCAAGGGGCTTTCCTAAGTGTAAAAAATGCGAGATCTGTCTTAATGGAGTGAACATTACCTCAATTGACACACCATCGAAGGAGAGGGTCAGAGTTAGAGAAGGACTGACATGTGAGTGACTTTACAGTATTTATTTTGACTTCCATACTTGAAGATATACGTAGGTAGTACCACACTGTAATTACATAAAAGGATCACACAGCACCTGATGCTTGTCACAAACAAATTCCTTACCTATCCTGTACCCAAACACTTAAGGAAAATACACAAGGGGTATAAATCTCTATTGAAGTTAAGTGGAAGAGCGCAGATCTCTAAAGGTTTGCGGAGAGGAGACAGGGAGCATAAATGTAAATGAAGAACTGCATATGTTTCTCTGAAAATGGCTGTACACAATTCTCTAACACAGCAGTTGAACCCATTGATTAGGTACAAGGATGAATTGTGTTGATATTTTATCTATTGTGAGATAATTTTAAAGTCCCCCCATTTTTGCTGCGTCTTTCTTTTTTAATTTTTGCAATAAAGAAACACCAACATGGTAGAGGTTACTATGCCAACTGGCACCCCATCCATATACAAGATGGACTACACAGTACACATGAGAGGTTAATACTGTGGATGATGAATAATTTGCTCCGAGTAAGTATTTTACAATTTTTCCCATGTAATCAAATGTTTAGAGGCGGAGTGCACTTTGAATATTGAAAAACATTGTATTATTTTGTATTAATGGTGCAAGATACTTTTATTATTGTTTTATGCTGTTATGTGTTTATGAGTTCGTTTTTTACTCTGGATATGCCTAAATGAGGTACATAGCATCTAATATGGTATACGTGGTGCATGAATGCTGTAGAGGAAAAATGGCCAAATATCTAGATCTGTGTATGAAATTTGAAAATGTGAATATATTTAGCTGTGTTTTATTTATTATATTAATTTAAAGTACCATGTTCTAAAATGGCTACCTCTGTACGAACTTGGAGCAAGTTATTTGAGTGCGAGCCTAGTTCTTAATTTACAGAGTTAGTTCTCCATTAGCCAAGCACGGCACTGTGTTCACAAATTAATATTGAAGTGAGTTCAAGAAATTGGTTACTCACTGCCATTCTGCATCAATATGGTGATTCTATATGGCATTCATGGCATAAGAATGTTGTAGAGGACAAATCAATTCTAATTTAGACTGAATCTATCTGTGATTTACCTTGTTATCAATCTCCATTGGTCGAGAAAGTGTAACCCAAGAAACTCAATGTACCTTTTCAAGTTAGGAGTGGCAGGCCATATCTCAGTTAGGGAGCAAGGCTTTAAGAGCTGCCAATTTTAAAAGAATGGCCGTTTTGTGTTGGTGGATAACTTACTATACACCTAAAACTCTCAACAAAAATATATCCAGAAGCAATGATTAGATGCTTCCGCTGTCAGGCAGAAAGGGGAAGGGGCTTGGCTACATATATTCTTTACGTGTCGAAGGCTAGGGCTATTCTGGGTTAAGATTTTTTCAGCCATAAGCCGGGCAATCCAGAAGAGGGTAGATACAGAGGATGAGGTAGCCCTCTTTGGCATTACCAGATTTAAGGCAAACTTGACAAAAGCAGAGGAGACTTTTTTGAGCTATTTCCTCCCTCATTGCTCGCTCCATAATTCTCCAGAATTGGAGGTCGGCTGATGCACCTTCATATGCGAGGTGACTAAACAAGATTAAATGAACCAGGATTTTCGAAAAAGCATATGTAAGGCGGGTGGGCACTACAAAAAAGTTTACTGCGGTTTGAAAATACTTAGTGAATCTTGAAATTACGACGTAATAGAAGTTTTATCGATATTTTAAGCAGGATTAACTACATTTGAAAGCTGGGGTTAAAATCTTAACAAAAAAAAGCACACGTCCTGGAATTTGGTATATCCCGTGGAGCGATTTTGCTTGGTAAAGGATGGGTTTTTCCGTGTACTTTAGCACCTTAGCACTTTAACATTGTCGCATGTTAAAATTGCATATCTGTAAAAAGTTGGGATATAAACTTAGGCACGTTTGGAAAATGAGTATGCTGCCAGATTATGGTTGCAATATGCTTCTTTGCACTTATCTTGCACGTTCACTGTATTGGTTTTATTAATGATTTGTATGTTCTGATCAAATGCTATTTTTAAACCCACTGTTATTTATTATCATTGTCATACCCCTCATGCTCTGCTCAATAAAAAGTAAAAAGATTTACCTTGTTATCCATTTGACTCATCTAATATAACATCTTCCAAGATGGCGACCGCTGTGTGATTCTATTGGTCCTTAGTTTTAATTTGCTGCTCTGGTGTTAGGGACGGGGTTTAATAGTATAAAGTGACTGAACATCAGTTGCATCTTCTACAGAGAACAAGGCTGTAATGCATAGCCGATATGCATTGATTCTTTAGCCATCAATAAATACAAAAAATGTGGGAACCAGCCATTGGAGTGCCAGCCTTGTCATGGTAAAGAGTGAGTTACTTTGAAGACGTGCAAGCAGGCCATCCCCAGATGAGCACCACGGACATTTAGGAGCAGATGGCAACCGCATATTTGCTTGAAAAACATATATATATATATATATATATATATATATATATATATATATATATATATATATATATATATATATATATATATATATTCAATGAAAAAACCATAGGTTATAGGCCATATATAGTTAGGAATTAGCATTTACAAAACCTTATTTTACTCGCATAAAACCATTGAAATTCCATATATAGTTAGCTAACTATAAGCGCTAACTATATATCGCGCACCCGCAATCCACTGCTGATGATGTCACATATTACATCATTCATGACATGGTCAGTGACATCACTGATGACATCACTGATGACATCTCAAATGACATCACTGATGACATCACTGATCACAACATCCAGTGATTGTATGTGTCTGTAAAGTTTAAATATGTTTCACATATTTAAGAATGAGTGGATGTATAAGTGTCTGGATGAAGAATTTAGTAGGTGCATGACTGACTGTATGAGTGAGTGATTAAATGTGTCTCACTGAGTACATGGGTTAGTGACTAAACTGTCTTAATTCGTGCATCAGTATGTTTGTTGTTGTGTAAGCTGCTGCATGTGTTGATCAGTAGCTATAAGAGTGGCCATATGGGTTATTGATTGGTTGCCCAAGTATTTGAATGGGAGGCTGAGTGTGTGTGTGGGTGGCTGGGAGGTGCGTGACTCTGTGCATAGATGTGTAAGCAGTTGATTCACTAGGAGTATGAGTTCAAGAGTGCATGTGGAAACAGCTATATGGGCGGTTGACTGTGCATGGGTGTGTTGGTGAGTGAATGGATTTCTCATTGCTACATGTGCAAGTAAGTACGTATGTAAAACACAATACATGTGAGAGTTGAGATATATAAATAACTGAACATAAGAGCCAGTGAATGTGTGAGTGGCTGTATCGATCACTGTGAGCTTGTATCAGGGATTATATAAGAGAGTAAATATGTGTTATTATATGTTTGAATAAGTAAGATGTGTATAACTGTATAGTTGAGGAAATGGAGGTGTGATTGATTCTTTGCATGACTGACTAGGTGTGTGAGTAACTCCATGGATGAGTGACAGTCTGTGAGTGTCTGTTTATACTGAGTGTATGTAAGGTTATATTAGAGTCTGAAGAGGTTCATTGTATTATCACATGAGTGATGTGATCAGTGATGACAAATGAGATGTCATCAGTGATGTCATTTGAGTTGTCATCAGTGATGTCATCAGTGATGTAATTTGAGATGTCATCATTGATATCATTTGAGTTGTCATCAGTGATGTCATTTGAGATGTCATCAGTGATGTCATCAGTGATGTCACTGACCATGTCATGAATGATGTAATATGTGACATCATCAGCAGTGGATTGCGGGTGCGCGATATATAGTTAGCGCTTATAGTTAGCTAACTATATATGGAATTTCAATGGTTTTATGCGAGTAAAATAAGGTTTTGTAAATGCTAATTCCTAACTATATATGGCCTATAACCTATGGTTTTTTCATTGAATTTTCAAGGTTTTGTAAATGCAAATTCCTAACTATATATCCACTATAACCTATGGTTTTTTCTGTGAATTTCATTGGTTTTTTAATAGCAAATATGAAAAGCTTTAAAATGTCAAGTACGTGATAGATAAAAACATTTTCGTATTTATGCACGCTGATGTGCTTTGAACGCTGCCCCCCCCCTCCCCTCTTTTGCCTTAGTAGTACTCTCTCTTTGCAGATACTGAAGGGTAGTTAACGCAGGCCTTTACCCCCGTTGTAATCCGTCGTGCCTCCTTGTCTCTCCATTTGATTGATTGTTGTCCAAGCATTTACTGTTTTAGAATTGGTTCTCTTTGGATCATTCTCTATTTACAAACAAGCACAAAGTCGCAATACTCTGTTTAGTCTTTGCAGATAGTGAAAAATCGTGTAAAAAAATAAAAGTAATCGAACAAAATCAGTAGGCCACTAATTGGATCTCTTTTTGACCTCGCTAAAATAGAAATATTAGGAACAACCCTTCTTGAGAAATACGAAAATAGTGAGATGAACTGAGCTCCACACCATGAGGGCTGCAAGACAGCTCGGCTCCATCACCCATCCCGCACAAAATAACGACAAACCCTATGCAAATATTAAAAATATAGACAACACACCAGCAAAGAAACAGGGTAAAACATTTTATTAAAAAACTATTTACATAACGTTGGTCTATAAGATGATGTCAGTAGTGGACCGATGTGTGAATAGATCGAAAACAGCACAAGGCTCCAAGATCCGGATAGCAAGCTCCTGGATGTTGGGTGCCATAGTTTAGAGTTCTGAATTTCAGCCTTTTTCAATGCCTGTGCTTTGTTGAATCAAAATGGCGGCTTGACACAAAGCTGACTCAAACGTTGTTACTGATGCTATGCAGACCAAAACTGGTTTTCAGTTTGTACATTTTTCTAGATTTTTCAATCCAAGTTTGGTTGACTTTGTAGAACGATGGCTTCAGATTTTCAACATACGGTGTGGTGGCGCTGACTGGGAGGGGGCGCTTCGCTCCTGCCCCCTCCCCAAGTAAGATTTTCATACGTGAAAGTACGTTAATGGTTTTGGTCCCTGAGATGCTTCGATGTCACTACCATTCTCAAATAGCATAAGTTCTGGATGTTGGGTGCCATAGTTAAGAGTTCTGAGCAGTGCTTGTAACACTGTCTGAAGCTTATTTCCACCTACTGCAGCTTCACTATTCTCAAAGTAAGTGAGTGTCGTTTGTGGACCTGACTGCATTAGAAAACAATGTGATATGTTACCTTCCTAAACAGCTTGACGGAGGCCCCTGAGGGGCGGTGTGATGGCCATGGACTCGGAGAAGACGCTTGGCTCCGACACCCTCCCCAAGTCTTATAGCACTGGTGTAGCCTGAGATCGCCCCCGACATAGGCGGCCGGCTCCCGGGGTCCGGCGGAACTTTTTGCCTTTTGATGACTCTTCAATTCTGGACCTTGTCCCACAATCCGTTTGACCTGAAGACAAGCTGTAGTGGGGCGCCCCTTTATCGTTTTAGTTGCCATTCCGCCCGCTTTTGCTACACTGTGCCTCTTCCGCCATTCAGCTGTTTTCCGCCCGCTCTTGCGACTACAGCGTCTCGCTCACCATGTAGTTGAGATGCGCCCGCTCTTGCGGTGCAGCGATAGGCGGCTGCCACAGGACTCTCAAAATGGCGGCCGGCTCTTCGGTTTTAGGCCTGGTCCACTAAAATGGCCCTGGGACACCTTGGAACTCGGACGCTTGTCTGCTAGGGCTTGGGTCCCATTCTCGAAAAGCGTCCCCTCAGCCGTGAAGATTCTACAAAAGTCTTGGGGGCCTCCGACTCCCGCAGGCTTCTGGTGGGGAGCGGCTGCCATGATTGCTCGTGGAATGGCCACGACGGAGCTACGAGATGGTAGTGGTCTCATGCTGACGCCAGCTTTAGTCTGAAACATCCAGAAACACTGTAGACTACCAATTCGATCAGTTCCGGTAGCGCCCCAACATGACCCGGAAGAGAAGAACTTGCCCTCCCCTCTTTGACTGATGGTTCTTGTTGCCTGTCCCCTCTGTTGTCATTTAACAGAACTTTTTGGACTGCTGAAAGGGGTTGTGTTCTGAACGCTGGTTGGTGGAGACATTTAGACTATATTCTTGACCTACGTTGTCGCGTAATGCGTTTTATGACACGCCGCGTTAGCGCACCCGGAAGTGATCCGAGGCGCGGCGCGCAGCGCGTAACGTAAGCATAACAGGTCATGTGACTTGTTAATAAAACTTTTCATTGGTTCATTTTACTTTTGTTAATTTAATGATGAAAAGCTTGGTCATATGACCTAAAAATTACGCTTTTTATTATTTTCGAACAATATTTTTTTTTCAAACATATGTTATAATATTCCAGGCTAATGTACTTTCCCGGAAAATTTACAACTGTCTTGCAAGTAAAATATATTCCTTTTTCGAGAAAGAGGGCGTTTCTTCCTTCCATGACGGAGCCGTTGAGTAAAAGAGATTCGGCCTGCTGTCTTAGTCGCCGATACGCCTGATTATCAGATTCTTATCGATCACTTTATGTTGCAGACATGAAAAACACAACTGCCCTTCACCATTTATCTTTACTGCGTTCCTACATATTATACCTTTTATCCGTCATGTAATTGGACTGCTTTATTTCACTTGCCTTTTACTGATTCGAAAACAGTCACTAAAAGTAAAAACTTTACAAATGAAAATACTACTACCGTGTTTTGTTTTAAAAACCTTTATTGTGAAAATGTCAGTATACAAATACGGGCCTATAACCACGTGGGCCGGCCACGGAGCAAACTGAAATCGTATATGATGAGGAGACATTTACACTGTAGAAGAACGTAACGAGCGGGCCATTAGGTGACAAGAACAAAGGTGTCTAACAGTTGCGGAATCGGTGGACGTACATTTTGTAATTAAAATACGACAGGGCCACTTACAATAACATTTTCTAGATATACATTTGCGGGCAAAGAGTTACGAGTCCCATTTATACCGGCGCCATTTTGGGCGAGGCCGGGCAGGTCCAAGATATAGTCAAAATGTCTCCACCAACCATCGGCCAGACCAGAACCCCTTTCGGCCCTTTATGCTACAAGATGGTGTCTTCCATTCAGAAAATATTGGTGGCAGCATTTTGAAAGGAAACAGAAACAGCCGTTCTCCTAGTGAGTTTCACATTGTTACATTTAGGAAGAATGTTGAAGAGTAGTATGTGGAAAATCTGAAGCCATTTTTCTACAAACTCTCAATCAGACTTGGATGGAAAAAAAAAACCTGAAGAATGTACAAACTGAAAACCAATTTTTGTCTGTATAGCACCAACAGTAACGCTTGAGTCAGCTTTGTGTCAAGCCGCCATTTTCATTCAATCAATAGCGTCCCCCTGCACACATTCAGGGACCTGGTCGTGTCTTCAGATGAAACGCATTGTAGGAAAAGAAGCAGAAAGGAAAAGGAAAAAAGTTCCGCCGGACCTAGTGAAGCTGCAGCAGGTGCAAATAAGCTTCAGACAGTCTTACAAGCACTGCTCAGAACTCTCAACTGAGGCACTCAACATCCAGGACTTGCCATTCGGATCTTGGCGCCTTGTATTTTTGTTTTGTTTTTGATGGAGGGGAAACAACAAAAAACAGACATTGAAAAAGGCTCAACAGTGCAGGGCGCCTTGTGCTGGTTCCGACCTATTCACACATCGGTCCACTACTGACATCACCTCATAAACCAACGGGGCACCCCACGCCGACTTTCGGCGCAGCATTGTAGGATGGCCACACCAGTGCGGCAATTTGCTGGACACCACCTCGGTGCCATCCAGATCTCGGCGCGTTCATTCAATCAATAGCGTCCCCCTGCACACATTCAGGGACCTGGTCGTGTCTTCAGATGAAACGCATTGTAGGAAAAGAAGCAGAAAGGAAAAGGCAAAAAGTTCCGCCGGACCTAGTGAAGCTGCAACAGGTGCAAATAAGCTTCAGACAGTCCTACAAGCAC
The DNA here is from genome assembly GCF_964263255.1 of Lissotriton vulgaris. NCBI lineage: Eukaryota > Metazoa > Chordata > Amphibia > Caudata > Salamandridae > Lissotriton > Lissotriton vulgaris. The sequence goes on from NC_141698.1 coordinate 310,261,783, forward strand.
TGCTCAGAAATCTCAACTGAGGCACTCAACATCCAGGACTTACCATTCGGATCTTGGCGCCTTGTGCTGGTTCCGACCTATTCACACATCAGTCCACTACTGACATCACCTCATAAGCCAACGGGGCACCCCACGCCGACTTTCGGCGCAGCATTGTAGGATGGCCACACCAGTGCAGCCACTTGCTGGACACCACCTCGGTGCCATCCGGATCTCAGCGCGTTCGAGTCACTGTGCCGGAAGAGTGACCGGAACTCAGCTGAACACGCCGTCTTTCGGCGCAGCATTGTAGGATGGCCACACCAGTACGGCAATTTGCTGGACACCACCTCGGCGCCATCCGGATCTCGGCGCGTTCGAGTCACTGTACCGCAAGAGTGACCGCAACTCAGCTGGACACGCCGTCTTTCGGCGCAGCATTGTAGGATGGCCACACCAGTGCGGCAATTTGCTGGACACCACCTCGGTGCCATCCGGATCTCGGCGCGTTCGAGTCACTGTACCGCAACAGTGACCGCAACTCAGCTGGACACGCCGTCTTTCGGCGCAGCATTGTAGGATGGCCACACCAGTGCGGCAATTTGCTGGACACCACCTCGGTGCCATCCAGATCTCGGCGCGTTGTGCTGCCTTCGGCCTATTCGCACATCGGTCCGCTACTGACGCCGCCTCACGTGCCAACGGATTTTCTACGCTTTTTGTAGCCCTATGTCGCATAACAGGTCATGTGACTTGTTTATAAAACTTTTCATTGGTTCATTTTACTTTTGGTTTCCTAAAGATGGAAGGCTTGGTCATATGACCTAAAAATAACACTTTTCATTGGTTTAGAACATTTTTTTTCCCAAACGATGAAAGCCCCACCTTGTTTCTGGATCATTCAGACTGAAGCTGGCGTCAGCATGAGAGCACCACCATCTCGTGGCTCCGTCGTGGTCATTCCGCGAGCAATCATGGCAGCCGCTCCCCACCGGAAGCCTGCGGGAGTCGGGGGCCCCCAAGACTTTTATACAATCTTCACGGCTGAGGGGACGCTTTTCGAGAATGGAACCCAAGCCCTAGCAGGCAAGCGTCCGAGTTCCAAAGTGTCCCAGGACCATTTCAGTGGACCAGGCCTAAAACCGAGGAGCTGTCCGCCATTTTAAGAGCCATGTGGCAGCCGCCTATCGCTGCACTGCAAGAGTGGGAGCAACTCAACAACATGGTGAGCGAGACGCTGTGGCCGCAAGAGCGAGCGCAACTCAGCTAGATGGCCGCCACCTGGGGAGGCCCGTTCACGCCGGCTCCCCCACGCCCCCCCCCTGGCCGCCGCACGCCAATTTTCGGAGCAGCATTGTAGGATACCAAAACCAGTGCGGCAGTTTACTGGACATCACCTGGGTGCCTGTCGTACATGTTGTGTCAGCCATGTGACACTGGACACAGACCGCTACTGACGAGGCCTCCCCCCGCACCACCCGGGACGCCCCACGCTGTTTTTCTGTGCTGCATTGTAGGATCCCTAAACCAGTGCGGCACCCAGGCGACATCACCTGGGTGCCGTCCAGAACTCTGCACGTTGTGCTGCCTTGGGACTATTCGCACAACAGACCGCTACTGACGAGGCCTCCCCCCGCCCCACCCGGGACGCCCCACGCCAATTTTCGGAGCAGCATTGTAGGATCCCTAAACCAGTGCGGCACCCAGGCGACATCACCTGGGTGCCGTCCAGAACTCTGCACGTTGTGCTGCCTTGGGACTATTCGCACAAAAGACAGCTTCTAACCATTGTTGCTTTTTGTGTTGAGAAATGTTTAAATGTTTTTAGTTTTTGTTCCGTTTGTTAAAGTTAGTAGTTAATAAAGTTTTATAACCTTACTTTGTTGGAGTGTTGTCTATTTTTTTAAAAACGGGTGAATGGGGCCTTGAATCGGGTTATTGTCATGTGTGGGCTTTGGAAGTGTGCTGCTGCAGGATCGGACATTTCAAACTCAAATGCACGTTCTTTTTCTTACCTTTCCGAAGCATGGAGCGCAATAGCAGGCAGAGAAAGGGTGATGCACGTGTTGAACACTACCTGACCTGGCAAGTTGCTGGCAGTGCCCCCCCGCCCGCTCCTGAAAGAGGGCACACACACACCGCCGCCCCGAGTACTTCACAAATCTTTAAAAGACCATGCGCTTGTTCATGAGGCTTAAATGGTTTATCACCTCTTCTAGAACCCCTGCATCGACCCTCTGACGTTTCCTGGAAAAATTACCATGTAACACAATACCAAGCCCTGTCAGCTGAAACCCCCAAGGAATCGTGGGGCATATTATCAAGGGGGTTTATCTCCGCTTTTTTGGCTTTAAAAACCATGAAAGCGGAGATAAAATTATTTCCCTATTATCAAGCTGTCGCTAACACCAGTTAGTGACAGCTAAAAGGAGATAGCGACCATCTTGGGCCCCGCTTTGCATGTCAGTGATACTTATCACTAATGACATGCAAAGTGGCGTGCCAAGATGTTAGCGACTGGAAACAGTCCCTAACATCGCTACCTTCTATTACCAACTTTTGGAGATATTCGCGCTAAGCGCGAATATCTCCAAAATCTAACACCTGCCCTGAGCAGTTCTTAGCCATGTTATCCAATGGGAGGTGGATAACATGGCTAAGAGCATTAGGTCGATAATACATGAATATCGCTGACTTTTCTGCGATAATAGCAAGGTTTATCTGCGATAAAAATCGCCGATGTGCGGCGATAATTTTTGTATCTAAACAAGTTAGAGACAAAAATTATCGCTAGTTGTTCGTAATATGCCCCCGGGTTTTTGCTTGCAGAAATCGGGAGGCGGGAGACTAGCACTGAAATCAGTACTCACACGCCTGAATCAGGAGGATTGGCATGTCTGAATTCTCTACAGCTGGGGCCATAAACTACATCCGCAGGGTTAGGTGATAGCCTGGAACCAGCCTGGCATCTAAAATGGCTGCCGTGCACGACAAAATTGTGGCATTCGAAAAAAGGCAAGATGGCGCAGCCGCTGGAAGAGATGTATCAACATATATCAGCCTCCTCAGCCACCCTCAGGAAACATAGGGGATTAGGATATGTCTCCCGCACCCCCTTATACCTAGTACTTTAATTAACGAAGCACAAAATGGCGAATTCCCGTTTCGCTACCAGTTTGCGGCCCAGTTCGCGGCCCGTGAAGCGCTTCTACCGTGAAAAATCATTTTTTTTTTTTTTCCCCACGGGACCCTTTAATAACCCCAACAACATTCCTAGGGGGTCAAGAGGGGGATACCTTGCCCCCTTTCATTAAATTCCCCCTTAGTTTTTCACCTTTTCTTCTCTCTCGATCCTACCGAGAGACAAGATGGCGGCCGCTCCGGACTGTCACGCAGCAAAAAAAAAAAAAAAGCTCACGCACAGCCGCTGGAAGAGATGTATCAACATATATCAGCCTCCTCACCCACCCTCAGGAAACATAGGGGATTAGGATACGTCTCCCGCACCCACTTATAACTAGTAATTTAATTTACGAAGCACAAAATGGCGAATTCCCGTTTCGCTACCAGTTCGCGGCCGCGCTTCTACCATGAAAAATCATTTTTTTTTTATTTTCCCCACGGGACCCTTTAATAACCCCAACAACATTCCTAGGGGTCAAGAGGGGGATACCTTGCCCCCTTTCATTAAATTCCCCCTTCGTTTTCCACCTCTTCTTCTCTCTCGATCCTACCGAGAGACAAGATGGCGTCCGCTCCGGACTGTTTAGAATGTTGACAGACACCGGAGAGCCAATCAGCTTTCTGCGCGCAAAGTTCCGATAAGCGAAAAGTAAGCGGACCGGATCGCTGCCCAGAGCGCTGTTACAGATATATATCTTGGTTTGAACGTTAATTTCTCAAAAACTACTGGAGCACATATATTGAGACCTAGCAAAGGCACATCGGGCTAACAGTCCCTACAATTTTGCCAAGTTTCGTGCAAATCCATTCAGCCGTTCGAGCTAAAAGTGAGTCCAACCGCCCTATGGAAAACTCAATGCAAAAAACGCGTTTTGGGACCCCCCTTTTTTCTCAGCCCCCCCTTGACGAAACCCCACCAAATTTTCAGGGGCTGCTCAGAAACAAAATGTGCCATTTTCCTGAAAATTTCAGCCGATTCCGTCCACAAACGCCAAAGTTATTAGACATAGAATTTTCAAAAGTCCCATAGGGAAAAAATTCTAACTATATATACCTACTGGCGATAGCCAGTAGGTAATATATATATATATATATATATATATATATATATATATATATATATATATATATATATATATATATATATATATCTTATGAAAATAGTATTTTTATGTATTTTTTTTTATGCCACAATGAACATTTAAAAGTAAATAGCAAACAGTGACACAACCCTTTTGTACTAACCTTGGTTTGACCTTAACTGATGGAAAGACAGTCCACCTTCCCGATAGGGGACATTTGCAATGGGACTTCAGAGGTTTAGTAAACTGTAGTCCCACTAATTTTCAAAGTATTGGACTGTTGTCCAATCTCAGCAGCTGCATATATGTTGAGCAATATATCCCAAGATTTCATGACTTTTTAAATTAAAAAAACACGATTCCATTTTTTATTTTATGTTTTTATTTGAAAACCCTTTTCCACTCATTTTCATTGCTTGCACCGGTGAAGAAATCTGAAGTGACTGGAGGAAAAAGTTGATGTTTATAATGATTGTTACGTGCTTGTCAGTAATGTTTCAATTATGCACATCCTGAATGTGCCAGTGAAAAATTTGCTAAAGATATGTTTTTTGAAATCTTTCTTCTGAATTACTTGTGTTTTCCTCATTTGATAAAATGGAATTGGTCACATTATGCGTGTAATTTTGTCACACTTTTTAGATTAGGAGGCAGTTGTGTGATTCTTAAAAAATGGCTTTAGTTACATACACGTTTGTCTAAAACATATCTAGTAAATAACAGTCATTTTATATTATATTGCCAAACATCAATGTCTTTGGACAACATCAGAAGGCATCTCTGGATCTGCGGAATCCGCCTAGAATCTCGATATATACGCGGGATAATTAATAAAATTGGGAATGAAAATGTTAGAAATGAAATTGCTACCAAATTCGAATGTAATTGATTGCATTTCAGGCAGTGCGAGATTCATAATTAGAGAGGACATTAGAGAGTTATGTTCTACGTGTAATTGCAAACAATTGCAAATGGCAGACGGCTCGTACCAGATACTATCGTGCATTTAAATCAAGTCCCAAACATTCCGGCGGATGCATTTTTGCGATGTGCTTGGAAGAGGGAATGCATCATGTTCAAGGAAATACAAACTGTAGCCAATTGCGCTCACATAATAAACAAAACCTGTCTTCAATGTCTAAAATACCACTATGTCTTATTTGCCTAACCATGGTCCCAACATGTCGTTGTGGTGCAAATAATAAACATCAGGCTTTCCCCAGAAGGATCTCTGCATTTCTTATTTTTCGGTGAGGCAAAACCTGCTTTTCGCTCATTTTTTAACACATAAGAAATACGGAGAGTGTTTGGAGTGGATCTCATGGAAGTTTCTGCTTTGATTTTCCACCAAACAAAAGTAAATGGACTTAAATGGATTTGACCTCCCACCCCTACGGGCAGGAACATAAAAGGACTTTTCTGCTCCTAATAGGATTTTGTATTTGCCTATAATGAAAGTACAAGTGGGGAGAGGTCTAGGAGTGCTGTCTTTCGCACACAGTGCTGTTTGTGGAAAGGGTTCTTGCTCCCTCGGCATATCGTGGTGAAACTGAGCGGGTGAAGGTACAGTTACTGCGAGCAGCTTTTAAGAGATGATGAAAGAGAAAAGAAGAAAGTAAACTTGACACATATGGGTCGCCTCTGCAACAGCATAAAAACATTCAAGTAAGCATGCGCACCTGCTTTGTTGTATAAAAAAAGTGTATCTGTTGAAGACAGACAGAACATGTGTTCTTCCATCTAAAAATATGGTATGCCTACAACGGGCTATTTGCCCCAATACTCAACACAACCCACCACCATGCCCCAACCAGTGACATGATAGAACAGTTGTGTGGGTAGTCATTTAGTCACACTTCACATCAACTTTGGTCGTTAAGCAAGCATAAGCGTCATCAAAATATTTTCCTCAAAGTCAGATGAAAGATCTTCAGATGCAATCCATAAGCCTGAAGGTTACATTAGGCGACAGAACGTATTTGCATTATTTATATTGCATCAGGAACACATACATTAGGGTGAAATCTGTGCTCATTGTGCTAGCAGGCTCCAATTTGCACCGTTCTCCGACTTCCACCAAGGGGAACACATGATCAGTAGTCATTGGTAGCATCTTTCTCCCAACCCTCCATTCCACGGGGAAGCTACCAGTCCAGGTCACCTCTTAAAGCATCAGCCATAGCGGGGCACCTGAACACAGGTGCAGTTCAAAAAGTTCTACATCAGACATCTTGGTAGGGCAGCAGAGTCCAGGACCACCAGCAGGTCAGTCCCCCCTCCCACCAGGCTGGTGCCCAAATAAATGCCCCCCCATCCAGGGGTCAATTAGTCCAGTCAAAGAGTTCCCTTCTTGGTATCTCCTGCATTTTTCTACCAGGGTCCCCGCCCTAGGATGAGGAGTTTACTGGCACTCTCGCCCTTGCCCCAACCGAAACTAATCAGGCTTAGCCTCAGCAATGGTCCTCAATATGATCTGGATAAATAGCTTTTGACCCCTATGGACGTCCTTGTGGAACAACTCTGCCTTTTATACCCATATTTAACTGTGTCCCACCGTGCCCATGGAGGAACTACCAGAATCTTCTTTGATCGAATGGTTCAGTTTCTTGACTGAGTCATTCACCGACTGAACGGGAGCCCCGCTAGACCATACCTGTCATTGAATTACTGCCGACCAGAAGATGGTAGTTGACGAAATATAATTCCTGATCCTTGACAATGCACAGGATAAAGCCTACCACACTCCTTTCTGACCAATGGGGACCATGTCATTGCTGCTAACAAGGAAGTTAGGATGGACACCCTACCATTTTCCAGAGCCTGCCTCAAGTGATCGAAGAGGTCCACTAACTGCAGCTCCCAATCTCAACCAAGTGATGCCTGACACCCGCCAGCAACCGTGCCTTTTCCAATCCAGATCAGCGAAAGTACTGTGCTGATCTGTGAACAAAAAAGTGTTCACACCAGCGTTCATGAGACTGCCTCTGCTTGTCAACTGTGGAGAATAAAAAGGGGAGACAATGTTACTACGTTGGGGGGCTGTGGACACTACCCGCCCCCTTTAGCCAAATGGGGCTGTACGTAGCACTCGAAGCACAATGACTTCCAGCTGCCCACCGTTTTGATTGCATCTGCTGGCAACCAAGCAAAGCTGCAGTGGTGGCTGCCCCAACACAGAAGGAGTGTGGCATGAACTGCGACGTCTCCTCACTCAACCGGGCTAAAGAACACTTTAATATTTATGTAAATTGGAATCAGGTAAGCGGGGCACCGTTCACGTTACCAACCATTTTGCCCCGCCCTCAGTCTTATCCTTCGCTAATGGAACCCAAAGAAACTGTGCCAGATGTCAGACGCCTAGCAGTGCCTTCCCACACACCAAAGAGCCTGGGGGGCCCAAGAGCAGAAAATCATCAAGGTAGTGTACCATATCCTGAAATGCCACGTGGTCCTTCTCTCGACCTGCTTTTTGTCGCGCATCTGGTCACCAATCTTTCGTTGGAACAGTTGTTGGATTTATTTGGTTTAATAAGATAGACTGTGACAATTACAACTATAACAGACTGTTAAAATATGAAAAGAAATATTCTCCATTGAACTGATTGACCGATGCTCGGACGTATTGTTTTTCTATTTACGGTTGTTTTGAATGCATGTTGTATGAATGTATGGCCAAGTGTGTCTGAAACTGTATATCTATCTGTCTGTATATTTTGTTTATAATACCTATTGCATTGTGTATTTTGTATTTTCCATGCACGACGAACAGTGTGCCAAAAAAGAAAAAAAGTATGATTAACAATATAGAATAAACTTGTTTAAAGGAATAGAGGTTGTTTTTGCTTCATTCAAAGCAGCTTGCGCCTTAAATTTACTAGTCTTCAAAGTTGACTTTCCAGTTTTGGCTCTTGTTTTGTTTAATAGTATTAGTTGGACTCAGCCATCCTGAGTAATGAGTCAAGGCCCTTCTTGATTCTCTAACTTTTTGAGCGGGTAGTTGCTCGCGAGGTCCTGACAGGTAGTAATCTCTACCGCAGGGTATTAGTTCTTGATTTTCTAGTGGTGTCCGCCCAGCTTGTGGGCATTCGTGTTTGGTAACACAGTTGTTAACTTCTTTCACTCACTGGTATTTGTCTCATTTTTACACTCTTCTTTTCACTCACATTGTCTATGTGTGTTGTTGTCTAATTGTTTCACTTGTGTGATATGGCTGAAGAAGACACACTAGTGTATAGTGAAGAACATATTAAAAATTTAATCAGGGATCCCCCAGTGTTCGCCTCTGCGGCTCTCAGCCTTACAGCTAACACTCAGAACGAATCCGACAAGCTCATTCGGCTACGCAAAAAACAGATCCGGACAGACCTGCATGGTCATTTTCTATTGCAACACCTTCGGTCCGGTACTATCCCAGCGGGTCTTGTGATCCGTAACATACCAGTTGTATTCACGGACGATCCATTGTATAAAAAAGGTTTCGGCGGCATTGAAACAAAGTGTAGCAGGGACCTTATGGTCCTCACCATAGAGACTGCACACAGGATATCTCTTAAGGAATTAGAGGAGATCGAAACTTTAACAAAGGAAATTGAGACCAACCAATTGATCACTGATTCCAAAGCTCTTTTGGAGAAAATTGACAAAGAAATACTTGAATTTAAGGACTTCACGGTGACTCAAAAAAACAATAAGTTTGAAGTGGACAAAAAAAACTTTTCATTAGAATCAATCTATCCATACCTTAATAAGGATTTTTTCACACATTCTGATTCACGACGCTACCTACAGGATAACCAAGGACGATCACGTCGAAAATTTCTAACTTTCTCAGACACAACATCTTCCTCTGGAAGTGAACCAGATAATAGCAATCGACCAAATCAAAATAGGGCAGGAAGTCGACCAAATCAGTTCCAACAACAAGCCCAAAATCAGCAGCCTTTTTTAGGACGGGGTCAATCGAAACCCAGAGGCCGAGCCCGGTACACACAACCATGGCAAATGAGGACACGCCAGAAATCCTACAACAACTAGAACTCTCACCAATTTACAATTTATCCGACAGGATGCTCTCACCAGCAGAAACATCTATCCTAACCAAAGGACTCAATTTTGTACCATCAAGACCTACGGACTTTACAAGAATGAAACTTGAGACATTAGACTTCTGTCGAAAAATTTGTTTAAAAACCTTTTTTCAAGATGCCATCGAGAACACCCATGAGGAAACCACAGGTCTTAAGAGAAAGTCTACGTTTTGTCCTAAAGGACCCAAAATCCCTAAGGAAGTCTCAACATTTGAAACCACTGTGTTATCAGGTATTTCGTCAATTGAAAAAAAGAAGGCATTTGTGAAGTTTAACCTTTCCAAAGCAGAAAAAGATGCACTAATATCAATGAAGAATGACAACACCATAGTTGTCAAACAGGCCGATAAGGGCGGAGCGGTGGTCCTATGGGACATTAACAAATATAAATCAGAAGTACATCGTCAGCTCAATGATCAGAACTGCTATAGACGCATCGGAAAGGACCCCACATTGGAATTAAAGAATCAATTATTTGATATCATCCAAAAAGGTTTTGATGAAGGATTAATAGGACCTAAGGAGTTAGCATTCCTAAAAAACAAAAACCCTAGGACGCCTGTTTTCTATGTGCTCCCCAAATTGCACAAGGACGAAAAAAATCCTCCAGGACGGCCAATTATTTCAGGGTGCGAATCTCTGTTTGAACCTATAGCGAAGTATATTGACTATTTCTTGAAACCCTTCATTCAGACCATTCCGGCTCATCTCCAAGATACCACTGCTTTCTTAAACCGCATTTCCACCATCAAATTTGATCAGAACAGACAACTCCTAGTTACACTGGATGTGGTGTCTCTATACACCCAGATACCCCAAGAACAAGCGTTGGAAACCTTAACTGTGTTCTTGGATAAAAGGGAAAGACCAGTAAGAGTTCCGACCAAGTTTATTCTCGACCTTGCACGGTTTGCATTGCAAAATAACTTTTTTACGTTTGACACTGAATTTTTTTATCAAGTTAAAGGGGTGGCGATGGGTTGCCCCTTTGCCCCGGAGCTAGCTATATTGTTCATGGGGCTATTTGAGGAGAAATTCATTTATCAAACCAATCCTTTTGGCGGCAGTATTACACACTACATGCGATACATTGACGACATATTCATGGTCTGGACAGGAGGACATGATGACTTGGATCAATTTGTATGTTGGCTGAACTCGAGAACGACTGACATCCAATTTTCAGTCTCAGCTTCAAATGAATCTATCAATTACTTGGATGTCAAAGTGGAACCTTCGGAGGGAGGTTTGAGTACAACATTATTCTGGAAACCTTCCGATAGGAACAAAGCGCTGCATTTTACCAGCAATCACCCTCGCAGTTTAAGACAGAACTTGCCCTATGGGCAATTTTTGAGAATTCACAGAAATTGTTCTAGCAAAAAAGAATACTTCATACATGCTGAACAATTGAAAAATCGACTCATTCAGAGAGGGTACCCAAAAAAACTAATAAAAAATTCCATCAAACGAGCATGGTGGACCCCTCGAGAGACGTTGCTGGAAAAAAGAATGAAACCAGATGTCAAAAGGATGGTTTGTGTCACCACCTTCGGTCCAGCTGCAAACTTACATAAGAAGCTTATCATGTCGAACTGGCATTTATTAAAAAACCTGCATGAGGATTTCACATCACCACCACTTTTTGCTTACAAAAAGGATAAAAGTGTGGCCAACTATGTAGTTAGGGCAGCATTACCAATCACCAGGGCTCCCACATTACACAGCCTCTTTGGATTACCTCCACCAAAAGGACACCATAAGTGCGGGACATGCACTTGTTGCAATGAGACCATTGAGGATTCAGTTTTTACATTTGACAAAATCTACTGGAAACACAACACCTTTACTAATTGTAAATCCAAAAATGTAGTATATGCAATCATCTGCCCTTGCCCTCTAGTCTACATTGGGAAAACAACACAGGAAATCAGAAATAGGATTACGCAACACAAATCGCGCATCCGCAGGGGGGTTGAAAATGCCCCATTAGTCAACCATTGGACCAAGTGTAAGCACGAAAACACTGATTTGCGATGGACAGTTTTGTCCAAAATTGAAAAAGACCCAAGGGGTGGTGACACTGAAGCTAAATTATCCCAACGTGAAGCTATGCTTATAATGAAATTCAACACCGCCGTTCGGGGACTAAACGAAATTTCAGAAATTTATAAGCTCAATACTTGAGCAAGTCCATGCCAGCTTTTGATTTGCTCTCCAGCAAAACTGCGCACATAGACTACAAGTCCCAGCAACCCCACGCCTCCTTTTCCAACCAGGAAGTACCGAGGCACCATTCGTACTCGACGATTCGAGCAGTGTGAACCACGGACACTACCGAAGGAGAAGGTCTTACTCCTCGCCCCCGCATCGGTATGTTGTAACGCATTGATTTGACTCAACATGCTCGCGTTTACAACACCAGCCATCTAACAACCTTTTTCGCTCCGCTTTTCAGAAAAGGAGCGGGCGCACAGTTTACATCGGACGGAACAGCGAGCATTAAGCTGTTCACCAACGGGTAAGTTTTCATGCCCCCTACCCCCCTCCCTCATCGCCCACGAGATGAATGAATCATTGTGAAAGGGTAGACACTGTAGTAAATGTAGTCTTTTGTATTGTTCCCCTCACACAGTGGCTTTGATCACGCCTATTGGGAAATACAATTCCACTATGGATTCTCACCTGCCTGCCATTGTTTGAGTTCTTAATATCATTGGATTAAGGTAGGGAGCGGCTGTTGAACACAGGGAGTTGATCCCCCTCTCTTTTCTATTTATCGGAACCCTGAACAAGCTTGCCTAAGCCACCCCCCTTTTTTTATTGTTTCAGAACCATTCCGGTCCTGAGGAGAACCCCCACTTAACTGAAAGGGGTTCGAAACGCGTCGACCTGCTTTTTGTCGCGCATCTGGTCACCAATCTTTCGTTGGAACAGTTGTTGGATTTATTTGGTTTAATAAGATAGACTGTGACAATTACAACTATAACAGACTGTTAAAATATGAAAAGAAATATTCTCCATTGAACTGATTGACCGATGCTCGGACGTATTGTTTTTCTATTTACGGTTGTTTTGAATGCATGTTGTATGAATGTATGGCCAAGTGTGTCTGAAACTGTATATCTATCTGTCTGTATATTTTGTTTATAATACCTATTGCATTGTGTATTTTGTATTTTCCATGCACGACGAACAGTGTGCCAAAAAAGAAAAAAAGTATGATTAACAATATAGAATAAACTTGTTTAAAGGAATAGAGGTTGTTTTTGCTTCATTCAAAGCAGCTTGCGCCTTAAATTTACTAGTCTTCAAAGTTGACTTTCCAGTTTTGGCTCTTGTTTTGTTTAATAGTATTAGTTGGACTCAGCCATCCTGAGTAATGAGTCAAGGCCCTTCTTGATTCTCTAACGTGGTCCTTCTCAGCCCATTTCAAGAATCGACTGAAGGTCTCAAACATAGAGCTAGTGATAGAACACCCCATTGGCATGCAAATATTGACAAAGAATTTCCCCTCAAAGGTAAAGCCGAGCAAGCGAATATCATCCGGATGTACCAGCAAGAAGCCGAAGGTGGATTCTATGTCTTATTTGGACATCAGTGCTCCCCTTCCCAATCTGCAAATTGAGGATTGCCTCATCAAGGCGCTGTATCACAAGACGCAGGACCCTGGGTCCATATTGTCATTAACCGAGGATCTCGGTAGGAAGGAAAAGCTATGAATCAGGCAGTATTTCCCTGGTTCCTTTTTGGGACCAGACCCTGTGGGGAACAGACAAGGCCCTGTCGTGGGACGGACTCAAAAGTGCCCTCAACTCTCCCCGCCTGCACCTCCTTCATGATTTTTTCTTTAGCGATCTCAAGGCGCTACAGCGCTGACTGCTTGTTACTGAGGGGCACAGGAGTTGGAGGGGCGCTGGACGATACGGAACCCGTACCTGAATCTGTGTTATAACAGATCAGTATCTTTGTTAGTCTTATACTAGCCAAGAAGGTGAGCAAACATGTGCAAATGGATGGGTGTGGGTATCCTGCTGGGCAGGGTATAGCTAAACGCTTTTTAGGGGGGTGCTGTTCTCTCAGTGTTCCCTGCTTTTTGAAACACTTGCTCTCTGGGTGATCTTGGATCACACAGAAGGAGCATAGGTGTTTAAATTTGCAGGCAGAACGCCTTCTATAATATTCTTTTTTTGTTATACAGCTGGCACACCAGTTTTTTGTCTCCTGCAGTTTTTTCAGGCCGAAAGGACTGCAGGCTTTTCGCTATTACTGGTACCGTGTAGAAATCTGAATGCCAGAGTTTGATTTCTCTTTGATCCCACGCAATCTCTGGCCGGACTATCTTCACTTGCCTAAACTTAATGTCATACTGAAACTAGGCGAAGTCCTGAAATTCCGAAGTTACACTATATATCATAGACATTTAACTGAACAATTGGGGGGCCATCGTGGGGAATTTCTCTGACAGAATAGCTAAGTAAATAGAAAACCCTGTCACCCAGTTCTTGAGAGATAACTCCACCCATACCTTCTTTGGGTTATACTCCACCTCTTTTCCTGTTCTGCCCTTACCTTGTAGTACCCCAGCGTTAATTAGATCAAAGACATTCACTTGTTCCCCCTTACGGATCTTTTCCTTCATTTTTGCCCGCAAATGCCACTAGATTGCTGTAGGTAGGTCCAGGGCTTGTAATGCACAACATGTTGCTCAATGGAGGGTGATCACACCACCCCAATTTAAGCCTGTGCACACATGTACATGAAATAAACCCCGACTCGAAAGAAGGGGCCAGAAAGTAAAGAGAGAAGAACTAATGAAGGACAAAAGCAGGGATACATCTGGAGAAGACAATACAGTAAGGTACATTCCTACATATAGTGAAGAGAACAGTAGAGTGTATAGCACTTTACGTAAAAACTGTGGTGTGCTGACACTTGATAAGGATATCAATAAAATACCACTTGCAAAACCATCAATGGTGTCTAAACAAGCATTTGCAATGCAAACAGTCTCGCCTTTTGGACCTTATATGTAATTAGCTATGCGTGGAGGGAAAGTAAGCACCATACTGCGTGACACAGCAGGCATGGTAACACATGGAGAGAGAAATGTTGCCTTTCAGCTTGAAATGGTATAGTCCAAAGCTCTGTTTTTAATGTAAAATCAGGGCATTCAGTGGTCATATTACTGAAAATACAAGATTTGTAAACAATATTATTGTCTACGGGTGCTTGCGGAAGACAATTTCTATGGACTGTAATCTAGAGAATGCTAAAGTGATTCTGGTATTTTACTGACCCCTGCTGGTCGTTTCTATCAAGAAAGTTAAATAGAGGCATTTGCCAGAAAAATTAAAAAAATAAAGTCCCTCAGGAAAAAGCAATTCTGGTATTTTACTGACCTCTGCTGGTCGTTTTCTATCAAGACAGTTAAATAGAGGCCATTGGACAGAAAAAAAACAAGTCCCTAAGTGGAAGCAGACAAGTCCTAGGGCTGATCTCCAGAGCCCACAAAGTAAATTCACATATAGGTATGTACTACAGTATGTAAATATATACTAATTTATATACAAGAGGTCTTGAATGCTCGACCTAAAAAGCACCAACACTTAGGAGCATATTGAGCCCTAGTGATACTATGAAATGTGAGGTTCCCATCACAAGTAGAAAAATGATAATTGGTGCAACATAGCAATACCTAATGGTTCTTACAGTTGTAATAACTGTATTTGTTGTAAACATTTTATAGACAAATCAAAGTAGTTACTTTACTGTAGATATCATAAGAAATACAAAATGTGTTCATTCATCAACTGGAACACTGATAGTTGTATTTACGCCATGACATTTATCTGTGGTAAAATGTACGTAGGGTCCACAGTAAGAAAATTTTAAATCAGGTGGATGGATCACTTAAGAGCTATTAAGAACTTTGATTTAAAATATCCTATGGCATACATTTTTGAGACAATCACAAGATCACAGAAATAGAACGTATACATTTGATGGGTCTTGTACATGTAGCACTAGACAGGAGAGGAGGTGAGTTGGTAAAGAAGATCCGTATAAGGGAAACTTTTTGGATCAACAAATTGCAAACAGTTGAATTTGATCTGAATATAGACAGGGAATTGTACACAGTGCTATAATCATAAAAAATGTCCCAATAATCAGTTAACACTGGCCTGTTAAGAATGTACGGGTTTAAAAACCTAGAGGGAAACATGAATACCAATATGATTCTGGGGTGTATCACCAGTTATCCACAACATGTTGGGGCAAGTTAAGGAAGCAATGAACAATATAATAACATATTCAAGTCCTAGAAAAGTCCACAAATAGTAAATGAGTTTTTTATTTTTCCCTCTCCTCATTTTATTCACAGACATGTATTCTTAACGCTCAGAAGGTCATCCACAATAGCCCAGGGGAAAGTTAGGGGAGCTATGATTACTGAAGTGATAGGTTCAAGTTTAAGTTAAGACTCAACTGAATTTGTTGTTTTTTTGTATTTCTTGCAGAAGACATCTTTATATTTCAGGTATGACCGGTTATCTTCCTAGAAATTACTATTGATTAAAAAAAATATACCAATAAGATTGCAGCAACGTCAAAAACGAAGTCTTTTTTCAGTACTAATGTTTTATACTTATAGTGAGTTGCATCAACGTGAAAAGTTATAGGGATCAAGGGAATTAAAATGCAAATCCACACCAGTACAAAAGACTAAAAAGGGAAGCCATCTGCTTAACTGTTCTGGGTTCGCGTCCGCTTGAAGGAAATTTATTTCAATAAAGATCGTTCATCTAACTAATACATCCTGGAGTTTGTTTTTTATTTTTGTTTTCATTGGAATTTTAAGTGTATCGCAGAGAATCTTTTCATATCTGAAAAGCCTGTTTAAAGTGATCATTTTATTTAAATCAATCCAAGTAAAAGCTATAGAGAATAAGGGGGCAAAAAGGAAGAGGTTAATCCTCACTAGCACAAAGGACTAACAGCAGCGTTTTAAGCTTAATTGTTGCGGGTTTGCGTCCCATTGTAGGAAATGAATTCCAATTAAGATTGTCCATCTAACTGATATCCTGCAGTTTGTTTTATAATTTCTGTCTTTATTTAGAATCTTGAAGTTTAATCCTAATAACCACTTTTTAGACTAGAGAAGTTGGTGAGAAATCACTATTTCTTTCTATTAGATAAAGTTAAAACTCTTTTCTCTAGACCCATTACCCATCCTTGCCTTCATGCATATCCATGGTTTGACAATGCCTGCAGAGAAGCTAATAACATATTATGCAGGGCTCTAAAGCAAAAACCCAGAGACTTGACTGCGATTGGGGAAATCAAGAAACTGTATAAGCTTGCCACAAAAAAAGAGAAAGTCAGCTTTGAAGGAGGAGGAGTGGGAATTATTAGTGGGCACTTGCCGCTCCAAAGATCCCAACGCCTTCTGGAAAGCAGTTTGGTCAGACCTATCTCCCACTTTACCAGTTGATACTGTAACCTTCCATATACCACCTGAGACTTGGGTGACACACTACGCTGGCCTCTATTCCATTGACTCTGGTGCTACAATTGAGTCAGTACAGTCAAACCTACTATGTCAAAAATCTGTTTTTTAATGAGGAAGAAGTCCGAAAGGCAATTGAGAAAAGCAAAGGCAAGAAGGCTCCAGGGCCAGATGGAATTTTATTGGACCTATTCAAGGAAGATCCTGCATTCTGGACTCCGGTGCTCACTGCAGTTTTTAACTCAGTTTGTAACAATCAAGTGCCAAAGTCTTAGTGCTCATCGGTCATATTTTAAAAAAAGGAAAAGTGCACAAACCCAAATGCTATTGACCGATATCCCTTCTGGATTCTTCTGTCAAAGTTATAGGGAGTGTTGTGTTAGATCGCCTATTGGACAAGATCAACGTAAACCACATTTTGGCCCCCAGTCAGTATGGGTTTAGAAAGGGGCTATGCATAAATGAACAGTACTTCTGTCAAGGGATGCGAATCGCCTAAAAAAAAACTCATTGCTAGTTATGTCTGTTTTATGAAGGACCTGGGGCTGGAGCCAAACTATAAGAAAACTATTATAATGATTTGTGGCCTCAAAAATACTAAATCCTGGTGTTTGAACATGGAGGGCAAGAAGCTGTAGAGGGGTAGTTCCTTCCCGTATTTAGGCCTGGAATTCGAGGAAGGTTACACATGGCATATTTGTATAAAAAAATAGAATAATAATTTACATGTGAGCAGTTGGGCCCACCTTCTTCCTTGCAATGTCCATAGGTCAAAAGCCCATTGCCCCAATATTAGAGATCTATATTCGTAAATGTATACCGATTTTAACATATGGCATGGGTATATGGGGATGTAGGGATGTACATGCTATACAGACCGAGGAGAATAGATTTCGTCACAGAGTTTTAGGAGTTCCCCCCTCATCGCTTCATTTTTATCTTCATTTGTAGCTAGGTCTTGATTATGTACAAGATATTATAAATGCAGCACCTTTAGCCACCTGGTGTTCCATTTGGGCAAACGAAGAAGCTGAACTAAACCAGGCAATTATTATAGACTGTTTAAGTTGTTCCCGATGACCTTTCTATTCCTTGACTACAGCATAATATAACTTGCCTCACGGAATGTGGTTGTGTCTCTCTGTTTGAGCACCCAGAATCAATTGGCAAAGGGGACCGCCAGGGGGTGTTGGATAGCTTCCGAAAGCATAAAGAATCTTCTAGTGAACTGTCTGAAGTGTCCAAACCCACTGTCAGAGATGATTGCCTTATTCAAGAACCTTCCACTATTTCCCCATATCTTTTATATATAAATAACGTCCACAAAAAGAATTTACTGACAAGATTTAGGCCTGGGTCTTTTCGCTGGTTGATATGCTTCCCCTTGGGCCAGTATTCTTTTGAAACTATTACCACTTTCCCTGGCGATGAACATTTGAGCCGAACTATTTTACATTTTGTCTTTTTTTGCCAATTTTATCTTCCATTTACTAGGACATGTTTATTACCACTTTTACGCAGGTATCGTTTTCTAAAAGTAAAGCAGCTTTGTTTTTTCTACTGCAACTTAATGACTGTGACATTTGCATTGCAGTTGCAAGATTTCTGAAGTTCACTTTAGCAAAGAGAATAAGCATGTTGTTTTAATAATAATGTATTTTAACAGCTCCTGCATTTACCATATTTGTATGGCTGCTCTAATGCTTATTGTTGCTGCTAACTCTTTTATAAGACTGATTTTAATATTTCAATGCTACTGGTTTATATCTGCTGCTATCTAGTTCATCTGCACTGCCACTTTAGCTCTGGACAAATCATTGTTTTTGCCTGCATTGTGATTGTAAACCTTGAAATGAGTTTGGATTTTAGTGTTCTTTGTTATTCTGTGTACCTTTTAAGACCTGACTTTGGAAAGTCGGATAAAGAAAGATAGAAGACTATTTCTTTCAAATACAGGCATGTTAAGTCTGTGATGTAAACTTAAAAATAAGAGGATATAAGTAGATACGTTTTGGAGTGCCTCCATGCGTGACCAATTAAGTAGAAGCAGTATATAAAAGGAGCAGTAAGACTGGTTTTAGCGCCTGCTACTTTGAACCAGATGAGAACTACTGGAGTACCAAGATTAAATATGGTGAGCGTACTGTGCGGGGCCGCAGGGCGTTTGTCGGGCTGAGTTTCTAGTCAATTTCTTTCAAAATTGTTGTCTTTAATTTAGCAGCAGTTTCAATGTAACAGAAAGGAATGAAAGGAGTTCGCCAGGACAATTTTGGAGTGAGGTTTCTTTTATAGTGTTGTGGTAACCTAGTATCATGCGGGCCGCAGAGTGAATGTCTGGTTGAATTTCATGTGAATGCCTTCTAATACTGTTGTCTCTAATTTATCAACAGTTTCGAGGTAACAGAAAGAAACGCAGGTCGACACATGGGAGATCCATAAAACACACAGCCACTTTTAATAAATGCCGGGAGAGGCTTCTTGTTTCTCACTATGCTCAACCAATTTAGAAGCGAGAATTTACTTTCAGTTACAAATGTGCGCTGGAGAGGTTGATTGATTCCTTGGGGTGGCATTTGGCTGCGAAATCTTGGGTGGAATGTGGATTGAGATGGACTCAAGTTATTCGCTTAAGTTAGTATGGATTACAAAAATAGATAATTACTGGTGTGGC